>NC_041404.2:91175988-91248488 GCF_900747795.2 Erpetoichthys calabaricus
CAAAAAGTCCTGAAGAAGAATGTCCGGCCATCTGTTCGTCAACTCAGCTGAAGCGATCTTGGGTTGCTGCAACAGGACAATGACCCAAAACACACCAGCAAAATCCACCTCTGAATGGCTGAAGAAAAACAAAATGAAGACTTTGGAGTGGCCTAGTCAAAGTCCTGACCTGAATCCAATTGAGATGCTATGGCATGACCTTAAAAAGGCGGTTCATGCTAGAAAACCCTCAAATAAAGCTGAATTACAACAATTTTGCAAAGATGAGTGGGCCAAAATTCCTCCAGCGCACTGTAATAGACTCATTGCAAGTTATCGCAAACGCTTGATTGCAGTTATTGCTGCTAAGGGGTGGCCCAACCAGTTATTAGGTTCAGGGGGGAATTACTTTTTCACACACAGGGCCATGTAGGTTTGGATTTTTTTTTCTCCCCTAAATAATAAAAACCACCATTTACAAACTGCATTTTGTGTTTACTTGTGTTATATTTGACTAATGGTTAAATGTGTTTGATGATCAGAAACATTTTGTGTGACAAACATGCAAAAGAATAAGAAATCAGGAAGGGGAAAATAGTTTTTCACACCACTGTACATATATATACATATACACATATATACACATATATATATATACATATATACATATATATATACAGTGGAACCTCTAGATACGAGTTTAATTCGTTCCAGCACTGAGCTTGTATAGCGAATTTCTCGTATCTAGAACAAACTTCCCATTGAAAATAATGGAAATCCAGTTAATCCGTTCCGCACCCCAAATATATTAACATAAAAATCAATTTTCCTAACAAATAACACTGATAAATTATATATGCTGTAGTCTACCTTTAATAAATAACACTGGTAAATAATATAACTGATTATTAAAAGAATCAAAACAGGTGTCCAAAGTGCAGTAGAGCATTCAATAAATGTTTAAATAAATAATCCTTAAAACAGTTGTGAAGTGGAGGTTTAAAATACACAAGAATAACAATCCTTAGACACGAGGTTAAAACGTCAAAAGGATGCAGTCTTTAAAAAAACAGACGACAATCCCCGGTGCTTCTTCTCTGTTAGCGTCTCACCTGCGGGCTCTGCAACAGGCGAGACACTCTTAATGCAGCTGACCTTCTCTACACCGTCCTGCTTCAGCTGCACGCGAGCCTGCTCTCCTGCCCGTCCGCCCTCTCTCTCTCTCTCTCTCTCACTTCTTCTCCCCCTTAACCGGCTCGCGCTTCTCTATATATGCGGGGAGGACATGGCAGCTGCAGCCCATCAGCCACAGGAACAATCATAGATGTGGGCAGTTTCCCACCTGTGCACTTAAGTGAGAAACGCAGACACCGCAGACCGCGGCTCGCAACTGCTACCACGCCCCCCTCGCTAAGCTGAGAGCTATACCCACAGCCTGGCTCGTGGCTCATTACGCGAGCCAATGCTCGCATTTAGATCAGAAATTTTCGCTCATACTTTCCTCGTATATTGAATTTCTCGTATACAGAGGTGATCGTATCTCGAGGTTCCACTGTATATACATACATATATATATATATATATATATATATATATACACATATATATATATACATACATATATATATATATATATACATACATATATACGTACAGTAATCCCTCCTCCATCGCGGGGGTTGCGTTCCAGAGACACCCGCGAAATAAGAAAATCCGCGAAGTAGAAACCATATGTTTATATGGTTATTTTTATATTGTCATGCTTGGGTCACAGATTTGCGCAGAAACACAGGAGGTTGTAGAGAGACAGGAACATTATTCAAACACTGCAAACAAACATTTGTCTCTTTTTCAAAAGTTTAAACTGTGCTCCAGGACAAGACAGAGATGACAGTTCTGTCTCACAATTAAAAGAATGCAAACATATCTTCCTCTTCAAAGGAAACAGAGATGAAAGCAAACATATCAATAGGGCTGTTTGGCTTAAGTATGCGAAGCACCGCCGGTACAAAGCTGTTGAAGGCGGCAGCTCACACCCCCTCCGTCAGGAGCAGAGAGAGAGAAACAAAGTCAAAAATCAATACGTGCCCTTTGAGCTTTTAAGTATGCGAAGCACCGTGGAGCATACTTAAAAGCTGCACACAGAAGGTAGCAACGTGAAGATAATCTTTCAGCATTTTTAGACGAGCGTCCGTATCGTCTAGGTGTGCGAACAGCCCCCCTGCTCACACCTCCTACGTCAGGATCACAGATAGTCAGCGCAAGAGAGAGAGAAAGAAAAGTAAGTTGGGTAGCTTTTCAGCCATCTGCCAATAGCGTCCCTTGTATGAAATCAACTGGGCAAACCAACTGAGGAAGCATGTACCAGAAATTAAAAGACCCATTGTCCTCAGAAATCCGCGAACCAGCAAAAAATCCGCGATATATATTTAAATATGCTTACATATAAAATCTGCGATAGAGTGAAGCCGCGAAAGGCGAAGCGCGATATAGCGAGGGATCACTGTATGTATATATATATATATATATATATATATATATATATATATATATATACACACACACATACACACACACACTAGGGGGCTTCGCTCGCCAACCCACGTGTTTGGTTTTCCGCATACACACTTAAGATTTTTGTTTTCTTTGAATTGTTGCTTTTTCATTAGTTTCACTTTTATTTCAGAGCTTCTGTAAAAATAATATTTGTAATCTTGCGAGTCCCAATATGCTGAATCTTTTTAATAAGATCAGGATAGGTTTCTCTGTTTGGAATTTCAGTACAGACAAAACGATCTACATTTTTTTACAAAGTAAAAAAAGTAAGTAGAGTTCTGCATTTGACTCCTGTTTTTAATGTCGTGCTATTTTCCTCTCACAGTTCCAAAAGTACATGGGGTTACCAAGGTGATATCCCAGCTTTTGTCTAGGTTTTTGTACAAGGGCTAGACAGAATTTTTTGACTCCTGGGGTAAATTTAGCTTTTTAAATAAGCAGACAGATAAATATATATACATTAGCAAAGTAACCAATAAATGCATGTGTGGTAAACTCCGTTTTTGAAATTCTCAAGATTCTTTATTTGTCACATGCATAGTTATACAGGACAACACGCAGTGAAATGCATCCTGATCCGCTTATCAAAAACTGTGCAAAGTTAGAAGAATATCAGTTAGATTAACAAAAAGTCATAGATTGAAAGATAACAGTATAGTAGAACATAATAAATAAGTAAAATTATGTGAATAAAGTAGAATTAAGTGTTAAGGTGCAATAATGTAGTAATTATTGTGCAAAATCAAAGTTAGACTGGTGCATAGTTAAATGAGGCAGTTTGTTTGTTTACGCTACTGCGATCTTTACTTTCTTTTTTTATATTTTCAAAATTTCCTACTTTCATATCTTTTATCTTTCTCCACGTGTATAGCACCAACTTTTTTTTTTTTTTTGAGCCTTTCTAATTTCAGTGGTTTCATAGTCTCTAACCTGCTCTGCATGTGTTTAGCGCCAACGTTTGTAAACGTCTTTATGAAGTTCTACTTTGTCTTTTACTCATTGTCTTTTAATTCTGAGCCGGATTGGACATGCTTTTTTTCCAGTTCCACTTGTTCTGGGCTGATAATTACTTTTCCTTATTTTCTGAATTTGCACCTCGATTATTCTTTTTTGCTCTTTTTTCTCTCTCCAACGCATTTGAGTCTCTTTTCTCCACGCTGCTTTCTTCTTCACTTAGATGTCGACATTTCATTTATAACGTACTGTCCTTATACGCTTTATATGCACTGAGAGCCCTGGATCTGTGTGTGCTCAAATCCTTCACAAGACTGAATGTTTTGCTGCCTATTGTCTTATTTGATAGATTGTAAGTAGGGCGTGTCTTTGGTCTCGCGGGTCTTTAAAATGTCTTCCGAGAAGATCATGTATTGTAGCCTTGCTTTTGCTTTCCAGGACAGGATTTCTTTTTATAATAGATAGATATACATATACATAGACATTCACATACATATATATACATACACATACAAACATCTCTATATATAATCTTCATTTGGATCTTGATCTTTGTTTGTCCGTGAATGAATTAGAAGAAGAAGCACTAGATGGCAGTAGAGAGATAGCTAAAACATAGGCATTGCATTAAGAATCTCCTCCAGGCTTATACTACTGAAGACTGTAGTACTCCAGTCACAACCTCAAAACACAGACATTCAAACTAAACAAATTGTTGTGGTTTAAATTAACTAATCTTTATATATAATCTTCATTTGGATCTTGATCTTTGTTTGTCCGTGAATTCACTGCCTTGTGTGGTGTTCCTGCTGTGTTCAGTAGAGGGCAGTAGTGACGGAGGAGGAGAGGAAGTGAGGGGGAGGATCGTTTGATGAGGTTGGAGTGTGGTGATTAAAGAGGATTGAACTAAAGGAGACTACGTGCTGTTTGTACTGGCTGAATACACAACACCTTGGTTGTTACTTTTGTTTACAAACACTGTCGATAGCACTTTTTGTGTTTAGATCTGGCGTCGACACCGTGCTTCGTTGTCGAGACTGTGGTTTTTTTTGTGTTTCTATCAACTGTCGTTGGCAGCACTTCGTCCAAATCGAATGTTCACCCACTTCTTGGAGTCGGCAGTCAGAGTATATAAGTCGGGCACACTTCTGTGATTTTCCATCAGTCGGCGTTTGGAGTTCAAGAAAGAAGCATTGGTTCTTCCTTACGCTTTGGATTGCCACAAAGCAACCTGCGAGATTAGAGAAAGGTTGAGAAGAGATCGTGAGAGGAAACGACAGCGTCATGAAAACGAGACAGACTGTGAACGAAGAGAAGCAGAAATGCTCCTCCACCACCACATAATTACTATTCGGACAGTGATTCCGAGTAGGCTGTTCCTATCGAATCAATGTCCAAGGGTTTTGTTTTGTAATTTTGTTTCCCTTATAAAAAATCATAATGCTGTGCGACGAAGGGCCCAGTTCACGACTGGCAGCTGCGTTTAAACAGGGAGCCCTTCACAGACAACTTTAACACACGCAACATAGTTGGGCGCACATGGCTAGTATATATATATATATATACATACACATACATACATACATACATACACATATATATATATATACATACATACATACACATATATATACATACATACATACACATATATATACATACATACATACATACATACATACATACATACAGTGCATCCAGAAAGTATTCACAGCGCATCACTTTTTCCACATTTTGTTATGTTACAGCCTTATTCCAAAATGGATTAAATTCAATTTTTTCCTCAGAATTCTACACACAACACCCCAAGTTTTCTTGAGGTTTTTGCAAATTTATTAAAAATAAAACAACTGAGAAATCACATGTACCTAAGTATTCACAGCCTTTGCTCAATACTTTGTCGACGCACCTTTGGCAGTAATTACAGCCTCAAGTCTTTTTGAATATAATGCCACAAGCTTGGCACACCTATCCTTGGCTAGTTTCGCCCATTCCTCTTTGCAGCACCTCTCAAGCTCCATCAGGTTGGATGGGAAGTGTCAGTGCACAGCCATTTTAAGATCTCTCAAGGACATTCACAGAGTTGTCCTGAAGCCACTCCTTTGATATCTTGGCTGTGTGCTTAGAGTGGTCGTCCTGCTGAAAGATGAACCATCGCCCCAGTTGGAGGTCAAGAGCGCTCTGGAGCAGGTTTTCATCTAGGATGTCTCTGTACATTGCTGCAGTCATCTTTCCCTTTATCCTGACTAGTCTCCCAGTCCCTGCCGCTGAAAAACATCCCCACAGCATGATGCTGCTACCACCATGTTTCACTGTAGGGATGGTATTGGCCTGGTGATGAGCGGTGCCTGGTTTCCTCCAAACGTGACGCCTGGCATTCACACCAAAGAAAGAGTTCAATCTTTGTCTCATCAGACCAGAGAATTTTCTTTCTCATGGTCTGAGAGTCTTTCAGGTGCCTTTTGGCAAACTCCAGGCGGGCTGCCATGTGCCTTTTACTAAGGAGTGGCTTCTTCCGTCTGGCCACTCTACCATAAAGGCCTGATTGGTGGATTGCTGCAGAGATGGTTGTCCTTCTGGAAGGTTCTCCTCTCTCCACAGAGGACCTCTGGAGCTCTGCTAAGGCCCTTCTCCCACGATCGCTCAGTTTAGATGGCCGGCCAGCTCTAGGAAGAGTCCTGGTGGTTTCGAACTTCTTCCACTTACAGATGATGGAGGCCACTGTGCTCATTGGGACCTTCAAAGCAGCAGAAATGTTTCTGTAACCTTCCTCAGATTTGTGCCTCGAGACAATCCTGTCTCGGAAGTCTACAGACAATTCCTTTGACTTCTTGCTTTGTCTCTGCTCTGACATGAACCGTCAACTGTGGGACCTTATATAGACAGGTGTGTGCCTTTCCAAATCATGACCAATCAACTGAATTTACCACAGGTGGACTCCAATTAAGCTGCAGAAACATCTCAAGGATGATCAGGGAAACAGGATGCACCTGAGCTCAATTTTGAGCTTCATGGCAAAGGCTGTGAATACTTATGTATATGTGCTTTCTCAGTTTTTTTATTTTTAATAAATTTGCAAAAATCTCAAGTAAACTTTTTTCACGTTGTCATTATGGGGTGTTGTGTGTAGAATTCTGAGGAAAAAAATTAATGTAATCCATTTTGGAATAAGGCTGTAACATAACAAAATGTGGAAAAAGTGATGCGCTGTTAATACTTTCCGGATGCACTGTACATAAAAACACCTCTCAGATCATTCACTTAATAAGCAAAATGGAAAACCTGTGTAGCTTCCTGCCAGCTTAAACTAGGAGGATGTCATTTAAAAACACAGGTAGGAAAAACTGATTTTGGCAATTGAGGGACCTTAATTATACTTCTGATATTCAGCTATGAAACAGTATCTGAAGCTACGCGTACTTAGTCCACATAAACAGAGTAAGCATTCAGACACTAATCAGGCTAGCAAACAAACCTGAACTCAAGGCACTGTGTAATAATAATGCATTTTATTTATATAGCACCTTTCAACTACTCAAAGTGCTTCACAAATAGTCAAAGGAATACAACAGAAATAAAAGCAAAGATGACATTAATAACACAGGATTCAAATTAATATAAAATTTTAATAAATATTTAAAAGTCAAGGTTTTGAATCAGATTAAGAAACAAGCAGGAAAAAAAGAAGAAAGTCATGAAAAAATAGCACAATTTTTATTTATTTTTTACGTTACTAGGAATATAAATGTTGATGTTACAATCACCCATGACGATATGGATAAGGAACAACGAAAAGGATAACAGTGGATTTCATTATCAGTTTTACAGCCATGCACTGGATGGACACTGGCCATTCAATGGCTATTCATTTGCTAGACCTCTGCTCTGCTCCAAAGTAAATACTCAGAGATCCCCTGTTTAAAACTTTGCAATACTGTTTCATTCTAAATATATTAAAATTATTGCAGTCCATCAATTTGTCATTGATGATGCCTTTCACATACAGATGTTCATTATGATGAGCAAAAGTAATGTACTCTGTGACACCGTACCATACGCATTAAAACATCAGTACCAATAACCTGATTAAAACTAAATATATATGTGTTACGTCAGCTCGGTTGATAACACTGACTGCATGCTACGCATCTGCTTAATTTTCTATTGTAAAGGTACCATAAATAAACAAGCAGTATCTGTGGGAAGTAAGGTTAAATGGATGAAATTCCTACCTTCTTTGGTGTATAAAGTTAACTTTTTTCCAGCCTAAATACTGATTGAATTTGAAGTGGGGGTGGGTCTATTTAAACTTGACAAATCCTCCATGTCTCTAATTTGCAGAACTACTTAGCTGTAGTCTGTAAAGCAAAATGAGTCATGTTTTAATTTAAGCGCCTTTTCATTGAAGTTTGGTGAAAGTTGCCTGCCATTCACTGTCAGCAGGGCATCTGTGACTTGTGGTCAGTTATGACCAATGAAATCTACAGAATAAATCATTGTCAAGAGAGGCTTTGGTATTCACTCTTAGTTCTAGAAGGGAACACTGACCGATGGAGGAAATGAACAATGAAATCCATAGATTCAGACACTACCAGCAAGGGTAATTTCATATACATACAAATCAAACCTCATTTTTAACCAAAATTAAGAATGCTTGGTTTTAAATAGTATTTAATAGGTATTCTGGCAACTGCATGCTTGCATGTACATTATGCACAAAGACTAGGGTGATGAAAATCTAAATTAAAGTTACAAAAAATAGTTTTGTTTTTGTTTAGATCTAGTTTTCAGACAGTTATACATTTTTATTTTAGTTTAAGTGAACAAAATGATTATTTTTAGTTAAAGGCACATTTTATTTTAGTTAATGGGAATAACACTCATTTTAACATTAAGTTTCTTCTTGCTTTGACGATGTATTTTAAACATTATTTGTTTATATTCTAAGGCTTTTGACTAATATAGTACATCATTATGTTTTCAAACTGCAGGTATAATTATCAACCATGTAAGTTCCAGGTTCAAGTTCCACTAGACAACACAATGAAATTCTTTTTCTTGCATCTCTAAAGTGTTAAATGTCACATTGTCAAAATGCACACTTCCTGCAGTCTTTGCACAGAACTATTGTTAACACTAATATGTTCCTTGAAAGCTGTAAAAGTGTGAAACAAAACTAAATCATGTACCTCATCATGCTTTGCATCCTCCTCTGGCTACTACAGGAAATCCACAAATTGTAAAACAAATCAGGATTGATTTAATAAACTGCATTTTCAAAGTGGTGTTATGACAGGAATGAGGTCCGCAAGCCATAAGGTCATGTCTTTCTACTGGCAGGTACATGAAATGAAGTTATAGGTGGCTTGAGTGTGAAACCAAATTAATCAGTGTTTCACCTCTTAACATCTGGAAGCATTACCATCTATTCCTCTATTTTCAAACCTGCTCTAATTGATTTGAGACATGGAGAACCAGCGATTACCCTAGCAGCAGCATTGTGCACTGTGTGTTCAAACTGGACGATTAAGGCCTTAAAAAGGAAAGAAAACACTGGCTTATTTTAGAATGGTTAAAAAAATCTGCAAGATCTTCAAAGAGATTTCTACAAGGACAGTTAAGAGCAAAGCCGTATCTAAGTCTAAAGGTAGGAATATTGTGGAGGGTTAATATGAGGTGCACCACATATTTTACATTAGCTGATACCTTATAATTATAGCCAACACCTTATTGAATGTTCAGCTGAGAAAAGTGAAAATGAAACTATGATTTTTGATTACTAACAATTACAACATAAAACAATGAAAAATTCCAACATACAGAAAGTCAATTGTGCACAGAAAACATCTTCTCAGGCACATGGACACAGAAAGGAAGAGCAGCTAAAGTGTGGCTTTATGCAACCCGTTTTGTTTTAAACTTTACATTTAGGATGTGGTCTCTCACCAGCACGTGTAGTTGTGTAAGTGATTTAGACAATGTAAAGAGTCTACTCTATATATTATTCTTCACTGACAACAGCAGAAGTTTCAAAGTCCTATGACAAAACAAGCTCTTAACAATCATTCCAAATTCTGTAACTTTTCTACCTTAAAGAAGGCACTATGCCTAGCCAAGGAATAAGATGTCATAGTGGATAGGAACCTCACACATCAAAATTATCTGAAACTACTCCAGATTCCAACACACTATATAGACTCAAACTGGAATATGGCCAGTTGACCCAGGTCAGTAGAACTCAGTTTGTTTGACCATAAATACCCTGCAATTCTAAGCATTCTGATTATATTTCCTGTTTATGGTGTTAGGTTTTCTTCTCCTCTTTTATCAATTGGGCATATGTTTTGTTAGCTGTATTGTGTGTTACAATGACTTCCACTACAGTTTAATTCATTTATTTATGTATGCATATTATATATGCAAGTGTTGTATGGTTATACATTTTCTGTTTCTGTGTTGTTTGCAAATTGTAAGAGCTCTGAGATTATCCACAGGGAAGGGCACAACAGAATAATAAACTGAATGAGAACAATGAGAAAATGTACAGCATCTATGTTTCACCCTTTCGAATTGACTTGTATTTGTTAGGAAATGTTAGCCATCTTCCTGTTAAAACCATTCACAAATCATAAATATATGATTTATTAGTAACATTTGAGAATGTACCACTATAGTTGATTAAAATCAGAGTGCAAAATATAGGTTGTACCATGCCTAGTTTCATAGGTCATGACAAATCTTACTGAAAATTATGGAATTTCTTTGGTCTAATAATACAAAAAAGGTAATTGTAAAATTTGAGTCTGTCTTCCATCCAACGCAAAAATCATAATTAAAATTGACTCTTTGGTGTTGTTTGGATATACACAGATTGACCAAAATATACCCATGTATCAAGTAAATGTGCTACCACAAGCTAGATGAAATATAGCTTACAAAAGAAAAAAAAAAAATTTTTAGTGGGAGCATGGGAAAGAAAAGGATTTGCCATTGGAAATGGGTAGTGTTAAATCAATAAACCATTCAAATTTATGAAAGTTTTCAAAAAAGCTTCACTCTTCCAGCACGTATGTAATGTTTTATTAGGACAAAGACCTTAAAACATAGATGAAAAAAATCTCAATTTACTCGTGTTACATAATCCACATGTCATATATCCATTCTTACGCTCACAACATCCCAAAAACGTATTTTTGCAAAATCATTTTTAAATTAACCATTTTTGGAAAATCCACCCTAAGGAGTATGTTCAAACAATATTAAGCTTTTGAAATGAAGATCAAACTCTCCCCTCAAAAAAAAAAAACTACAATTACAAGAGGTGGACTGTTTCGCCAACAGCCCCCTAAATCCTGGAAAGTTCCATTTACTATGTGACATCCAACTGGTTTCATAATTTAAATCATTACATTTAAGCAGAATATTATTTTACTGCAGCTTCCTCTATAAATGATCATATTGCTTTGTCAATGTTTTATTGTGTATAATTACTTGTGACATTTATTATAACCAGCAATGTCTGTATCAATGCATATAAATAGATGTGTGCATGTACTCAGGTTAAAAGGTAGTATGGGGGCATAGCTGTCTCATAAATCTAGGGGCCCAATTTCAATCCCGCCAAAAAACAAAGATGTTTGGTTAACTGACTTTACTAAATTGTCTCACAATTAGGGACTATGGGTTTACTGCAATATTCCTTGCAAAGATTATGGGGTACCATGCTGATACGAAGAGGTTTCAAACACCAGCTCCACTAAAGGGTTCTACATCAACAAGCTGCAAATGCTAAACTGATTAAATTAAGTGTTACACTTGCATCACACTGCATTCCAACAGCATCTTAAAGCAGAAAGACATTAGAAAACCTACCAGTTTCACAAGTTTTAAATTGCTCCCTTAAATATGTAAAATTTTATATTGTCCACTTGTATAGTAGGCTTACTTTTCAACCTGCTTCCACTTTTTCTTTATGGCTATGACAAAAAGCGTCTCCCTGCTGTACTCTTCTACTCAATGAGGTAAAGTTTGGCCATAATCATTTTTTTCACATGTAAATCTCATGGTCACTTTTATTGTTGCTATTGGAATATTTGGTCTAAAACTCTTACTAATTAAAAATGTTTAATTCAGCCTTTCTTTTTCTAACCCATTTATCCAGTTCAGACTTGGAGGCCAGACGCTATTACAGTAACATCACATGCAATGCCGGATACACATATGGTGGAGGCATAAAGGGTCAATTAACTTGCATTTTACAGATGCTGGAGGAAAACTGGAGTACCCAGAGAAAAACCAACAAAGGCATGGAGAGAATGTACAAGCTCCACATAGACTAACTTGGCTAAGATTTGAATCTTTACAAAATCAGCATTTCAGTCATTGTCTGTGTGGAGTCAGCACTGTAATTTATTATCCAGTTTTCCTCCCACATATGTGCAGGTTAGGTTAACCGATGACTCCAAATTGGCCAATGACTCTGTGCAGGACTATTTCCTATCTTGTGTCCAGTACTGATGGAATAAACCCCAGCACACTGTCACTCTGAAGTGAATTAAGCAAGTTTGAGAATATTATGTTATTTAATTAGGTTGAAATGTTGTATAAGTGAAGCAGAAGTGTGATTTTTTTTTTTTTTAGAAACTTCACAGACGTGTGTAGACACTGTCCAGTGGCTTTACATTCCAAAGTGAGTTATTCAAGAATTTACTAGCATGGGCACCCACTGTTGCATTTCCCCCCTGAAAGAAATTATTTTTATTCCTTCTTACCATTAGTATCTTCTAAGGCTTGAATCATGTCAGGATCTAGTGCTGTACTAACTAGCATCTCTACATAGCTTCGGAACATTTCCTTCATGGCTCTTGTGTTCAGTCCTCTGCCAGCTGGTAGCCGCTCTGTCCCCAAAAAAAAAAAAAAAAAAAAAAAATCTCACCTTCAAATAGAACTTTTATAAACCTTATATAGTAAACCACATGTATCTTCTCATTCACTTTGGCCAAATACTGAAAATGCCTATGCAGTGATTATCTGAATTTGAGGACTTCTGTTTTATGCAATACTTATATAAGATCTGTATAAGATCAGTGCTTGGACAATAAAACAAGAAAAATCCCACACCCACATTTATTCCTACCTTCCTCTTCACTTGGCTGTTCTGCAGATGACTCTGAATCAGAAGAGGAAGGCACTTCTTTGAGCCATTTCTTTCTTTTTTTGGGTGGAGGCTCAGCCTTCACTTTAGGCTGTTTAGCTTGCTTGGCCCGAAGCCCAACTTGTCTCTCAGTTTTCTCAGATCGGTCAGTGGTAGTCTGCTTCTTTTCAGGCCTCTCTGCTGGCTTTCTTTCAGCCCGCTCAGGCCTTTCCCTTTCTGTGGCTTCTCGGGGTTTCTTCTCTGACCTCTCACCACCTTTCTTCTCAGGCTTTTCTCCTTTCTTTTCATTTTTTTCAATTTTTTTCTCAGCCTTCTCCAAAGTCTTTTTCTCAGGCTTTTCTTTTTCCTGAGGTCGTTCCCTCTTATCAAGACGCTCTTTATCCCTCTCTAGTCGCTCTCTGGGATTTGGTCTGTCTGTTTCAGGATGTTCTTTTTCTTTTTCCTTTTCCTTCTCCTCTCTTTCTGTCTTCACTTCTCTCTCCACTTTTGGAGGTGTCATCGTCTTGCTTGGACCAGGTGTTTTGGGTTGGTTTTGCCGCCTTGTAAAGGAAAGCAATAAAAACAAAGCATACATTTAAAAAGCAACACTCAAAATGTTATTAGTTCATTTTGCAGAACGGGTCTGAGACCAAATTATTGTAAAAATGTAAATGTCTTTATAAAAGGATCTTTAATGTTAACTTATTCCTTATAAATGATGTTTGGGCTAAAGAAATAAAACCCCCCACCTCTTATTTCAATTATTTCTAATCCCAAATAAATTTGAGTTTTTTTTTTCCCTAGATCGGTGATTCCCAACATGGGACGCACACCCCACTGGGGGACAATTAGATTTTTAGGAGGGCATTTCAAAAATTTAGGTACGTTAATTTATAAGATGAAAACAGAAATTCACTGTTAAAAATGATAGAAAAAAATAAATGATTTTTATTTCTTACAGAGACATTTATATATTTATATAAACATAGAAGGGATGGTGAAGAACCCTTTAATTTATGATTTTACAACCGGCTTGGGTTTTTCTTCTTAGAAATCATTTTTTACCATTAAAATAATATGAATTGTAACAATGATTATAAAACTTTGCAATAGAACAAAAATATAAAATGTTCAAAATATTACAGAAAAAGCTGTCATTAAAGTTATTTTATATTTATGAATATCACATCTCTAATTATGTTTTCAAAACTGTATTTGCAGTATTTTCATATTACTTCATATTATATATATATATTTTTTTTTTACAATTTCTTAGTGATTTCTTTGTCAGCACTTCAACTATTCTTTCCCTCTATTGTTTCAATGTTCTTTGGAAACTTATTTAGAGCAAATTAATCACATTATGGGCTTCCTCCATGTAAGTAGGAGTTCACTTTTTGAATAGGTAATAATAAGAATAAGGTATATGTTACAGTGGGGGACATCATGATTTTAGAAAGGCCTAGGTGGGGCATGGCCAGACAAAGGTTGTGAACCACTGCTCTAGATAATAGCAAATTATTAAAAACTTATGGAAGCATCTGAATTCTTACACTTTAACATACTATTTTACACAGCTTACTTTATACCTATCTTTTATTACATGTCACTTAATGAAGTCAGGCTGATTTTGATGCTAGTTAAAATTACTGTAATGCTTATTATTAATGTGAAGATGGCAGGATGCACAAGTTAATGATTCCATAAATTGAGGTGCATGATATTATATATAATAATATAATAATATTACAATATATAAACAGACTAACAAGAGCTTTAGTAAATGAAACAATGAAAAGGGTTTTTAGAATCTAATTTAGTTATGTGCATGTCCCTCAATGTATTTGAGGTGGCCATCCAGAGGAGACACTAACAATCCAAAAGTGGATTTCAACATGCAAGATTGAAGATTGTAGAGGTCACGTTCAACTACATCTAAATGTCTACACTAGTAGTATAACGACATTAATAGTGGAAAGTTTTAATAAACTTGTGAATGGACAAGGGAGATTTGTTATAGAAACTTTGACAGCAGAGACATGCTGCATTATAGATAAAGTGTTAATTGACAGACCAAATAAAAAGTAGTCTTGATTACACAATATACTCTTAACAACCAAAAACAAGGAAATAGTTTAAAATATAGCATTAAGACTTATTTTTGGTTCTTGCTACCAGTGTTCAATAAGGTTGTGACCTATTAATGAGGCAGGTGAAGAAAATGAAATCAGGGTATCACAAAATGTGACATGTAATTTGGTTCCGGTTATGTTTTGACTGTAACGTAGGCAAAACTTATAAACAAACATTAATAAACACTAAAAATGGAAAAAGTCAAAACAATTAAAAAGCAAAATAATATCAAATAACATGAAGGATTTGAAGGTTCAGCAAGTTCCTCTGATGAACAAATGGTTCACTCAGTCTTCATAAAAGTGGCACAGTACAGCTTTAGTTCGCCATTAGGCTTCTCTCATCCAATCCATACAATACCTATATCAAAGTTAGGTCACTGGGAAAGTCAGAGTCACCAAATATCATGTGGATTCATACCAAATTGTTAGTAGTTTGGCAGTTTGACTTTTTTTGCAATTAACGCCTTGATTTAACAATGACTAAAAAAGATTTTGTAGACTCCAGAACAACTGGAAAAAGTACAAGGCTTAACAATCTGAATAGTAAAAGACAGTATTACTTATAAGCCCCATTGCTTACCTTATTCTGTATGACGCTGCACTCAGTGGAACAGGGGCTTCTTTTTCTCTAAGATAGCAATGACAGTGGTTATGGTGTGTTAAATCATGATAGCCACATGGATGACAGGACACTCTAGGACCAGACACTAGTAATATATCTACCAATTTAGCTTATCTTAACACTAATTATTTGATTTATGTAGACTCAAGTAGAATAAAAAAAAAATAACAAAATAACCAACACTGAAAAAGCATTAAATTATATTTTTTAAACCCCTTTTTAGGCTACTTTTGGGCATTTTATATATACCAACACTACCACTTGAACAGATGTGACAAAGGCATGTTTGGTTGCTGAGCACAAATCAGGCACAGCAGGAAATGTACTGATTTATAAATTTTATTGAAACTGTCCTGCTAATGTTTTCCTGTACAACATTAAGTTCAGGCTGTAGAGGGTCACAAGCAATCTTCCTTAAAGTACAACGAGGAAATAATTTACAGGGTACGAGATGCTGAAGATGAAAAACTTTACTCTTGCTTTACAAAACAAATCAAAAAATTAACAAAATCAGCATTGGTAATAAAGCTGTTATGAGTCCCAGACCTGGTCAATACTAAACAGAAGAAGATATTAAAATCCTCCACCATAACTGCCAACTCAGCTCCTCCTGGCGCATTGTCAGTTGGTACTGTAAACAATATTGGCAGTTTGAAAGACATAATTAAATGAAAATACAATTAAATTAACTTTTTGAAATAGTTTGGGTATGGATATTATAAGTTAATCCTCTGAAATCTGATTGTTGTCATCATAAACTAGAAACACACTGCTAATTATAAATGGCAAGCATTTCCCCTTTAATAAAAAAAACACTTTCCAATTTTCTTATTTTTTACTGCTTTTTTCACATTTTTACCCAAAGTACAATGTAGGTGACACTTGCATAGAAGACTCAGTGCAAACTAACAAACAAAACTTTACTATGTCTCTTTTCACGCATGCTGGATGTACATATACTGTATAAGATACCTAAAACACCTTAAATACAACAAAATTTAGTTAAAATGGCCTTGGTTCAGTTGGACATGCAGTATATTAAGATACATAAAAAATGTAGTGCAATATAAAGAGGAGATGACAGGCATGTCTGCATTCTTTTATACATTTGTTCACAGAACGTTTTTGAATATGTGCTATTTATTCAGTGTAACAGTGGAGCAATAAATGCAATTTAACTTTAAAAATGAGACATTGCTCTCTGTAATACATTAAAACTATGAGCTACTAGCCGAAAGAGAGAATCTTTTTTGCTCTGTTTCACAATTAAACATAGACAAAAAGGCCAGTTATAATAATGTTACTATTTCATATCACAAAACTGCTAGAAAACCCAGTTGTTAGCAATGATACAGAAATTACCAATGACCAGCCTGTGAAGAAAAAGATTCTGAATCTTGTCATTTTTCAAAAATAAATTTAGTTAAAGAGTTCTGTGTGTTATTAAATGGGGATTACAAATTTTAATTGTTTCAAAAATTGCCGCTTATATGCAGTAAACACGTAAATGAAAGTAAGGGTACAGGAAATGGGTTAGAAACTCTGATTTCACAGAGTCAATACTACTTTCTGATTAAAAACAACAGGCCTATAGACAAATATTTTGCTGTTACTATTCAGACATTTAAATATTTACTACTGCTCCAAGCTAATTTATCTTGTTGTTACCTAAGGGACTGAAGGGGCCGGTGCCATGGTTTTCTGGAACACACACGAACATAGTCCTTCTTGTTAACATTCTCCAGGAACTTCACATAAAGGCGCTGATAACGATTTTTAGCATCACCAAAATAGCCCAGGTACTGAACAGTGAAACAAACAGAGAAAAAGGAGAGAGATTCTTATCACCACAATATAAATGGTAGGGTAAATGAGACAGTAATCAGAAAGACAAAACTAAACAGATGACAGGTGGTGTTGTTCTTCTTCATTAAAAAAGAAAAAGTGCGTCTGCCAAGTTGATATTTTAGGGAATTAAAATAAACCTTTGCATTTACATCCAAAATAAAAGAGAATTTGGTGTGAGCCTACTTTTCTTACCATCGCATAGCTGATTTGCACTGTAGACTGTGGTACAAAAATAATGTAACAAGTATGTGCTTAAAGATTTATGGAATATAGTGGTCCACAAAGGTTTATGCCACCAATTTCATTTTATGACACACCATGAATTAACTGTACCATATACATATACTTCTTTAAATTGTCACTTCACATAACTGCATATGAAGAGTGGGTTAGCAAAAGGAAAATTATATTTAATATAAATGAGTATTAGGAAGTCACTTTAAGTAACATTTTTGCAAATACATAAAAACGATGAGCATCTTGCTGTCCACGAAATGCTAAAAAGTCAGAACAACTGAATGTAACAAACAAATTGGAATTATTTTCTTTTTTTTCCTATTTTACTTTTCCAATCACTTTGCTTTTGGTAATATTCTTACTTATGACCTTGATACTCATACTGTTCTAAGTACGTATGTCTAAGCTGAAAGTATAGACAGGAAGGAATATTAGTCATTTTGGGTTATAGCTGATCATACTATATTGATGTGTTCTTTGTCACAGAATGTTTAAGTGGTTTACGGCATGCATATAAAGTAAAAACAAACTATCTGTTGTTTTAATTTCAGATCATATATTTGTATGTACGAATCTTAGTTTTAGTAAAATGTTATTCTTTCTAAATCTATACGACTTCTGTCAAATGTTTCCTAAAATAAAGCAATGGATCAAACTTATCTTGTTCTGTTATAGAAATTCTTCGCCTCCTAATTACGGGATTGGTTCAAACTTTCTCACACAATACAGTATCCCTAGTGCTTCTTTTCAAAACAGTCAATAAACAACCCATTCATCCATCTAGCAAGCTGCTTATCCTTGTCAAAGTTGTGAGGAAGCAGGCAACTGGGACAAGAAAAGAATTATATATTGCACAAATCAAACTGGATGCCACATATCAAAAGTCAAAAAGGGAGACTACAGTGCCATAAGTATGTGTAAGACATTTAAAGTTTTACAACATGTCTAAGTCTAAAGTTACTAGGGGAGTAATTTGTGATTTTTAATTTGTATTTTTATTTTAAAAGGAAAGCAAGTTTAAACCCCAGCATCATGGGTTTTCCTAAAATTGAAGCATGAATATGGCAAATCATAACATAAAAACATATATCACTACATTTAATTAAAAATAATAATCAAAGGGTCAATGTACAGTAATGGGCTTCCCTAAGGAGTAATGCTGACTAGTAAGCATAATAAAACAACATAATATACACGGACACTACTATCTTTATAAAGTATTCATATAGATTCACAAACATGCATATGAAAAATACTTTAGTTATTTTTAATTGTAACAATATGTATATAAAGCATTCTCTATAAAAATTATGTAAAGAAGAGTTTCTGTTCTGTTATTAAGCTATTTTAATTTTGCATACCATATTAAACTAACCTTTTAAAAAGAACAAATTAAAATGTATTGTGGAAGACTTTTGCCTACTGGTATTCTTTCTCAGAAAGCAACTATGTTCCAGATAAAGACTTTTCAATACTACTGAAAAAGTATTATTGACACAGAAATACCATTTATTTAATTTAAATATACTACTTTACCCAATGAATGTTGTAATTAATTTACTTTTCTTCTTATTTCCTGCTTTCTAAAATGGAGGCACTGTAAAAAGTTTCCAAAATACTTAAGCTCCTCTCAAACAAAAGATTAGTGATAGCATAGAATATGTAAACAACCAGAGATATTTCAGGGAAGGAATACAACAGTGTCATTATGCAGCAAAGCATATAACAGGACATTCTTTAAGCTGGTAGTGAGAAGAAGCATTTCAAAGCAGATAAAATTGTAACAAGGATTTTGCCAAACCTAAGGAATCTGAATATTGTGCAAAAGCGTCAGATTTGTAATAAAAGAAAGACAGCTCAGTCTTAGAACAATACTTTAGTGTGCTTTTGTCTGTATGTCTGTTCAATCAGAAGCCTAGTTAAACAATGATGTCAACTACATTAAGTAAACTCAAGCAATATAACCTTAAATTGTGATGGCTTAAAAGGAATTAAAATTTTACTAATAATGCATGAAATGCAAGATTAATAAGAGAATTTGAAAATAGAAATACAAAAACCACTGAAAAAGTTATTTTAAGTTATATCTTTATATATAATATGTTACCGTGGCTGTTCGTTTACCTGTCCAGGATTTTAAATCACCTGTAGCTCGCAAACCGTTTGACCTAGTGACATGAAATTTGGTACACATATACTACATGTTGTCTACTTTATGCTTTCGGGGTGATGATTTACCTCCAAGGTTATTCCTCTTATTTTTATTTTATTGTATAATCAACTCTCAGTAGTGCCCAGCAGGGCGGCCGTGCTGCGCATGTGTACGGGCGCCATTCTTATTCCCTACCACCTTTGCCGTCATTTCCCCCTACCTCTTCATATCTTAAAACATTCTTGAGGCAGATTGAAGACTTAAGTGCCAGCTTAAGTGAAAAATAAAAAAAAAACGTACTAAGTAATTGCAACACAAACAATGAATTAATCAGTTTTAACGCGAAAAGATGCACACGAAAGAAGAGAAGAAGCGGGCCGCTAGGGTGGAGAAAAGAAGAGCTGCTCAGAAAGCAGCAAGCGCATCAACCTCTGAGCAAACGAATGCTAAACATACAGAGAAAGAGTATGAAAACTAGGAGTGCTCAAGTCAAGTGTATTCACTGCATGTTATTGTGCAGTGCACCATTACTGGTATTTGTATTATATGGTCATACAATCAATATGAATGCCAATGTGGAAAACTAGTGTGGGTTATCTAGTTATATGTGGTGTAGTAGCTCAGACAATGCACTTTAAAACCCAAGGGAGCCAGCCCAATCCCCACCTCTGACTCACTTTGTGACCCTGTGCAAGTTCCTCAAACTGCCACTATGTCAGCTGTAAAGATATAAAAAAAAATATAAAAAACTACAAAATCATCTAAAAATTCTTCCCAACAACTATATCAGTGCCATAAATACAATAAGAAGTTCACTACACAGGATTGTCTGACTAAACACAACAAACCTCATTCACAACTCTTGCAATGCAACATCTGCAATGCGACATCTGCAAAGCAACGTTTCCAAACCAACTCAGTCTCAGCAGACATACACACAATCCTCTTCCCGTTACCACAGGTACTTCTTCACCTAATTCCTGTCTTCCCGTCCAAAAGTACAACACTGGGACTCCAGACCAGCAGTGCAAACACTGTCATGCACTATACTGGCCTGCTGAGCGTAATACATCCAAAAAGTACTCAAGGTGCTGCCACAACGGTAAAGTAGGTTTACCACCTTTGCAGGAGCCACCTGTGTCTTTACAACAGCTTCTTACACAGCAAACATCAGAAGCTAAAAATTATTGTGAACATATTCGAGAATACAACTCTTCTCTAGTATTTGCTTCCATGGGTGCACAGATAACTCAACCTCCTGGCCACGGACCATACTGTTTTAAATTCACAGGCAAATTTATCACCAAATCTCTCCACTATACGCTAACACTTCTACCTTTCCAGGATATGGACAGTTGTATGTTTTTGACACAGCGCAAGCTACTGAAGTACGCTTACAAGATAAAGCAAACTCTGCATGCAGTGAAAATTTACTTCTCCAGCTAGATTCCATGCTCAGAACCATCAACCCCTTCACTAAATCATACAAACACATGAATCAAATCGCTCAGTCCAATCCAACAGCATCTGTACGAATGGTTTTCAAGGAAAACCCTAGGCAGAATTTACGACGATACAATGCCCCGACATGTCACACTGATGTTGCAGCGATTTTCTTCAGAGAAGATGGCGAACCGCCTGCTGAAAGGGACATTTGCATCTATCCCATAGGCAACTCCTGTAAACAGATTTCCACGCGCAATATGAATTGCGATCCTATGGTTTACCCACTTTTATTCCCTTATGGAGACATTGGCTGGCACAAAGATTTACAACATGTTCCCGATAAAAGAACCGCCAAGCGAATAAGGCTTACTCAATTCCAATTTTACGCATACAGATTAGCAATGAGGAATACATTTAGTATTTTGCACTCAAGAGGCAAACTATTCCAACAGTACATTGTAGATGTGAATGTTAAAACAGAGGGCGCGTGTCTCAATTATCTCAGATTACATCAACAAGATCTGCGCGTGGAACAATACAAAGCAAACGCTGAAAATAACAACGTATGTGTAGGCAAAATGATCATATTACCGTCCACATTTCCAGCAAGTCCAAGATACATGCAACAAAACTATCAGGATGCCATGGTAATAGTACGTAAATTCAGAAAGCTTGATTTATTTATCACTTTCACATGTAATCCTGCTTGGCCGGAAATTCTACATGCACAGTCGGATACCCAAAGACCAGAGCACAGACCTGATACCAGTCTTCAGCCACAGTCAGTTGTACGTGGCTTTTTCTAGGGTTAAATCTTCGACTCATTATCTGTCTTCTCCACCAAAACACCTATGCACAACTGCGTATTTCAAGAAGTATTTATTTCTTCTTGCTTTCTGAATTCCTTTCTCACCGTTTTCCGTTCCTATTCTTACACCGGCGTATGCTACGGCGGGCATTGGCTAGTCTACAATATTTGTTCAAGAAAACTAGTAATTCATGCATTACCAATTGGTAAACAAAATACATTCAGGTAAATTTTCTCACCAAAGTTCCTCAGAAAAATTGTTTTTGTAATGTGAATGTCCATATTTGCATGCACTTTGTCGTGTTTCTAAAACACAGAAGTATGTACGGTATTATTTACAACGTTAACCGTATTAACTGATAGGGAACTAGCTTTGCCTATTACTTACACAACTCATACAATATACAATATGGCAAAGCCATATTTCAGATGATTACTCCATTAACAATGTATGGAGTGCGAGAAAAACGTTTTTGGTCAAGAAAATAAAAATTTTAGGCTATACAGATTTTGCAATAAAATTATTAGTGCAATACATTCTTGTGAAAAAGGTACTTTAAGCAATGTAATATAGTATGTAATTATTTTGGGGGAAAAAACATTTCTACAATAAAAACTTTACATTTTGGATATGTTAACTTGCTCTAGAGAGAGAAGGGTTGTAAAGACTCTGAAGAAGGTAGACTCTGGGGAAAAAAAGATTTTCTATTTTCCTGAAGTTCCTAAACTGAGGAGAAGATTCATAATGATGCTAGACGTGCATCAAAAGCAACTATTGAAAGAATAACTAAGAATGCCTGTGAATGTAAAAGGTGCTCAATCAAGACACAACCTTGAAAATCTGTAGCATATCTTGACGATTGCAGGCCATAGACTATATCTCCAACCATAACTTGAACAATTCTTTGACAATGAAATGGAAAACAACTGTTACATAACAATAAGGGAAGATATCTCTCTATTATAAAAGAAAATCTTGAGACGAGACTTTTGCCAAGAGATTTTTTCAAATCCTGCCCTCCTCTCAACCATTTTCAACCACGGTCCTCTGACCTCTCATTCGTGTGAATGCTTTTGTCAGACGCAGTTGTCTCAGCTCTTTATTAATTTTTACATTTTCCTCACTTTAAGTTCCCAATAAAAGACTTATGTCCAAATTTTATTGAAGAATTTCATCCTGAAGGGTTATCAACAGAAGAAATGAGTACACGGGCAATCCTAGCACAGAGAAACGATGAAGTCAAATGAATTAATGTGAAAATTGTCAATCGGTTACACGGCAAATTGGTTAAATGCGTATCAATAGGCTACGCTCAAACAGTTGGTGGTGAGGTTGTGGAAGATGAAAACATCAACTTACTATATCCCATAGAATATCTATAACCGTTAACACTGCCAGGTCTTCCACCGGCTGAATTATTGGTGAAATAAGGATGTATCATAATATTATTGTGTGATTTATGTTCCTGTTAGAATAGCTTTTGCTTTGATAATTAACAAATCACAGGGACAAACATTCGAAAAAGTTGGTTTATTTATTAGAGAGAAAGAAACAATATTCACTCACATCGTGACAACGCAACATATAACTGCCCGTAAGTCCAAACATGGAACCAAAATTCAATACGATATTGACGAAAAGTTAAATCAAAAAATTGTTTTTACCGAAGTTTTACAGTAAAAGTGTAAAGTTTAAAAAGTATTTACGTGTTAATTTCAAATCCAAACAGAATGAAAAGGTATAACGCAATGAATACCTCTAGTGCAACATGAAACATAATTTTCTTTCAATTTATTACGTTTTACTATGGTTAATTACTTGCTGTAAGGTAAAATAGTTCTACTATGCATATGTCACAATTCCCATGAAAATAACAATCTGTTTAAATTGTACATTTGCATCCCCATAAGCGAGCAGCAGATCTGAGAAATGGCTAGCGCTTAGCGCCCGCCTGCAGGTTGGCGAACGAAGTGAGCAGGGGGTAGAGCCCCCAAGTATTGCCAAAATAAAAAGTCTAAAAGTTGGTTTGAAAAATAAAAATGTGACAATTTTTATCTTATCCTACATATACTTTATTAACAAGCAACACATGTCTTTGATGTCATGCTGCTGACCCTACTAACCTACTAGTTTCAGCTTTATATCTGCAATTTCAAAAGTGTGTGATCTCCACCTCAATCTATGAATTCATCTATTTAGCTTTATGTTTTCAACATGTCATTTATTTCAGCTCACTTAGTACAATCTCTTGTTTTGCAACTTTAGGATAGCTATAAAGCTGCTATTAAGATTATAATAATTTATACAGTGCTCTGCTCTGGAGGTTTTCATAGCTACTGTTGGACCCAGGGTCAAACTTTTATATTCCATCGTAACCATCAATGTTTGTCTGGAACATGATGCATTCTTGAGTGCTTACAAAGAGCCTGGGAAAGACAAATCATGACTAGAAACTTGATTTTCACATCTTTGTTATTATTTATTCATTAATAACGTAATGCTTTAAAAGAACTAAAATAAATACACTAGCTACATGTACACATGCATAGGTTCAATGACCATCAAGCCATAGTTTCTACTTCAAATTCTAAACATAGAATTTTAGAAATTGATTGCATAAATATTTGATAATTCCTGTCAAGAAATTAATATTGGTTTAAACATTATGTGGAGGCAAACACCTGCTAGTTTGTGGGTAGTAATTAAAGCAAAAACCAGCAAACTTTGCGCAGTGTACACTTGTGCTGTTGCACACAAAGATGCCAGCAACTCTGTTTAATGTTTGTCAGAAAATATTTAAGTAATAAACCATTAATAAGGATTGTATGCAAAAGTGAATGAGTTCAGTCTAGTTTGTTTTCAGGATTTCGGGTTTTTACACGATGCCTTAAAGGATGAAGCCACTGGGAACAGGATTATCAAGTTCACGCTTTAAACCGACAGTCACATGGATGTCTTATCACTGGATATGTGCCTCTTGGGTTTTTCTTGTATATATTTTAAAAAGCTCAGGCACTTTCTTGTACTTACATTGCTTGTGGCACAAAACTGTCGCTGGCCATCTTTGATCTCCGGTGTAAACTTCTGTAGCAAAGCTTTCTGTACTCGCCAAATTGGAGGTGGCTCCCGACCTGTCTGAAGAGCCAACTGGAAGAGGTAGAGGGACGGTGGAGGAGAAAAGAAAAACACTACCTAAATGGTCTGGGAATACACGTATTACTAAGTGATTCTGAACACCATACAGACAAGCAAGAATTTACTCTGTTACCTTAAGAGTTTGAATATCTTCAACTCGTACAACAAACTCATCCCTTTCTCTGAAGATGCCTTCACCACCACTCTCGGCCTCCTCATCTTCAGACTCACCACATATGGCTGCTGTATCCTGTTTTTTGGCGAGATGTAAGGGCCTTGAGTCAGGGGACTCCTCGGGGGTCTGGGGTGAGGGCTCAGCTTCTGCAGGAGGAAGCTCTGGTACTGAATCATGAGGAGAAGGTGGGGACTCAGAGTCTTCTAAAGCTGGGGGAGGAGGAGACGGGGCTGGTGGTTGCTCAGGTATGGGGGTATTATTTGGCTCTGGGGGCTCATTTTCCACAGTTTCCTCTGGGATGGCTTTAGAATCACGATTTTCACAACACACATTTGTTGTTATGGTGGCTGGCTCTTCAGGAGCATCTATGAGAGAAGGAGAGAACACAAGGCACAGAGAACAAGAGAAACATGACTGACGAGAGCTGTTGCTTAAAACTGGCAAAGAGAAGTGCAAATACTGATTGCGTCCGCTTCAGCCATCTTTAGTTGCAGTGAAAGACTGATACCTACAGGTAATCAGCATACTGGAATATATAAAAAAACATTAATAACATTAAGGAAGCGTTCAAATTTAAGGATAACACACATACCAGATTCTGGGCTATCTTGCGGTTCTGGAGAGTTGCTGGCTGCACTGCTGGGCTCTGATACTGCGTCAGTTGATGCAGAGGTGGTAGGAGGGTTTGGTGCACTGGCTGGAGTTGCCGTCACACTGGTCAGCTGCGGGTGATCATAAAGAGCAGAGATGGCAGAGGAGATGCTCTTCTGAAGATCTTGGTTCTTGCTAACCGAGTCCTCTTCATCTGAAGAAAAAGACGGTAGAGTTTCCAGATTGCGTTTCAGCTCTTCATCCAATCTTTTGCATGGGCTAGGACAGTTCAAACCTAGACTGTCACCTTCTGAGCTGTCCAGGCCTCCTGCACTCAGTACTGGCGGGCTGCCAAATGGAGCTCCACCAGCCTGCTGTCCGGATGGTGAAGGACGACCACCCTTTCCAGGGCTAGCTGATCCAGAGGATGGAAGCTGCTGCCGTTTCCCAGACTTCAAGAAGTCTAGGAACGAGGCCATGAACCCCGATTTCATTTCTGGTTGCTTCTCCTCTACCTCCTGTACCTTCAGTTTAATCTTCTCCTGAGTCCGGTTGAGATCCAAACCTGGGCCAGGGCTTAATCCCAAAGCAGCAGCTGCCGCTGCCGAGTTATCAGACAGAGAAGGGTCTGAACCACTAAGAGGGTCAGAATGAACTAGCGGATGCTGTTCATCGGTGGGCTTAGGGAGGGCAAGTTTGATCTGAGACAAAATAGAAAAAGACGAAAAAAGTTAAAAGAAAAAACATATTAAGAAAAAACTTTTAACATTATTTTAGGGAAAAAAGAAAAACAGCCAAGATATGCAATTAATACCAAGAATTTCTGCGTACATGATAGAACCCTTTGCATGATTAATGTGAATATTAAAACTCAGACCACAGATTAAAATATGCACCTGATAAGTATGGAATGAGAAAATTAATTCATTAACAAAGACCTCCCTATGCGGGTTTTTCTGACTTTCAAAAACAAAACTTAAGCATTACATAATATTATATATTATTTCCGTGGATGTCTGTATGAATGTAATATTTCTACAAAATACAAAAAGTATTCACCCTCTCAGAAGCATCTGTGAGAGAAGTAGAGAACACAAGGCACAGAACAAGAGAAACAGGACTATTTATTTACACGACTCTTTATTTCAACGCATTGTATTTAATTTAGATTTTTCTGACATTGATCAACACAAAAAAGGCTGCATAGTGGTCTAAATTAATTACAAATATAAAATAACTGACTGCATACGTATTTACCCCTTTAATGTGGCACACCTAAATCATCACTGGTGCAGCCACTTGGTTTTAGAAGTCACATAATTAGTTTAATGGAGATCACCTATCTGTAGTCAAAGGGTTTCAACTGATTGTAGTATAAATGCACCTGTACATAGAAGGGCAAACTTGAACCAGCATCATGGCTTAACTTACACAATGAAGAAAAAAAACCACTCCAAGTGACTCTAATTGAAAAGCACAAATGAGGGGACAGATACAAGAAATATCTAAGTCAATGGGAGTATAGTTAAATTACTCATTTAGAAACTCAGAGTATGGCATAGATGTAAATTTGCCTAGAGTATGCCATCCACAAATACTGAGTAATAATATAAGACTTTGAAAGAGTTACAAGCTAGAGTGGAAAACTATTGTTTTAACAAAAAAATGTATCCGACATCTCATCTATAGTTTGCCAGAAGGTGCATGGGAGACTGAAGCCAGCTAGAAGGTAGTTCCATGGTCTAATGAGGCCAGAATTGAGGTGTTCAAATGCTATGCCATTATCAAATATACACTATCCCCAATGTGAAGCATGGTGGTGGCTGTAGCATGCTGTGCGGATGTTTCTCTGCAGCAAGCCCTGGAAGGCATGTGAGGGTTGGATTTAAGAAGTTATGGCTGGACTTGAAAAAAGTTGTTCATTCAAGATCCCCATGCAACATGACAGTGCTTGACTGTGAAAAACTCTATATGTGCAAAACTGATAAAGGCCTGTTCACATAGACTCAAAGCTGTTGTGTCCATCAAAGTTGAATCAACTAAATAATAACTTGAAGGGGGTGAATACTTATGACATGAATTAAATTGCATTTTACATTTGTTATTAATTTTATATCAGTTTGCCAAAGTCTGTTTTCACTTTAACATTAAACAAGTGTTTTTCTGCTGATCAATGTAAAAAAGACAAATTAGGTATGAAAACTTCCAAGGGGTGGAATAATTTTTATAAGAACTATAATCTAACACTCATTACTGACCAAAAACCTTAGGCTTACTCAAAAAAGAACATTTCTTTCAAAGCTAGTTATGTGGGTAGTAAGTTTTCATTTTCTCGTAAAAGCATTATATACTGTAATATAATAAACACTGATACAATGAAAAATAGCATAAATGTTTTGTGCCTTTAAAAACAAGTCATTATGTTTTTGGCCTCCCTTAGAATGTAGGTTTAGAATGAGGTTGGGGCTCTGAAGTGGCCAATCTAATATTGTTAAGTGTTCTATGTATAGCCGTCTCCCCTAAATAACTCAGTTGTGTATGCACTAAGTCTGGGGTCACTATGGTTTTTTTTTTTTTAAATCTGTAAGTAATTTTCTCGAAAAGTATAACCTGATGAATCAGATTTTGTTCCTTAACAATCATCATTTCATTTGTTCTGACAAGGTCCCTTACATTGTTGGATAAAGTGCACCCCCAAACTATGCCAGACCTGTCACTGTGCTTCATAAAGACTGCAGACAGTAATCAGAGAACCTTATAATAACTCTTGATCTGAAATGTCAAACAAAATTTTCAAATTTGAACTCATTACTCTAAGACTTTATGGCACTGGTTGCTTTTCCATGCTTTATCGCTTTTATGCATACTGTAATCTCTAAGGTTTGTTGCATTTCTGCAAAAATGTATTTTTTGTACTGTAAAAGAAGTTTTTTTTTTTTTTTTTTTTTTTTAAAGACTTTTTCACACAGTGAAAACATGTCACTTGGTGCCAGATGTTGAGCAACACTTCCCTGGCTTTCCTTCTTTTCCTTAAAGGTTGTGACCTTTATGTCAGATGCAGACAGCACTTCAACTTCCCCTCATCTACCTCCGCTTTTGGTCTTCAACTTCCCCATCTCCATCAAATCCAGAATTAGTATGCTATTGCTTGCCGACTATAACCTTAAACTATGGCATTTAGAATCAAACCTGTGTTATTCTACCAATTTCAGTGGGTATCAATATCTTTTTGGAAAACACAACAAATCCTGGTGACTTTCATTGTCTCGGTCATTTATTCTAATGTTATTGCCTAGTACTAGCACAGTCTTATCCAACAAAACCTAAGACTCAAGTGGCTAAATTAGTTTAAATAAGTGATCACAACACTTGTTCACTCATTGTGAAAGGATTTCATCTTACCTTGAGTGGCTTGAGAGGCTCCATTTTAGCTTGATCAGATACTACTGCACCGACAATCTCTTCTTTTTTTCCGCGTCCTCGACCTCTTCCTCTTGGTTTTTTGATTTCTCCAACTCCACCCATCGTGCCTACTGGTGTTAAAGGGAGAGGACGAATGCGAGGCCTGCCTCTGGGCCTTGGAGGTCCTTCTCTTTTTGGCTTGGTAGGCTTACGGCCCCTTTTCTTTGGGCCATCAGTGATAGGTGGTTGTAGGTGGTGGTAGTTCTGGCTGTTACAGAAATCTAGATCTCCCATCATTGGGCTTAGTGAACCTCTGCCACCACTCTTTCTGCAACTGGATATCAGATCGGGAAGTAAATCTGGCAGTCGTCTACTGTTCAGTCGTATATCTGCAGGTACATCAGCTTTATCCTCATCATCCTCAAACTCATACTCTTGGGCATAAGTCTTCTTGGGGGGTGGTTGGCTTTGGGGATCCCGTCGCTTTAGAAGATGGAAAGAGCTAGTTTTCAAGAGTTTCTTGGGACGTGATGAGCAGAAAATGGGGGAAGTTAGGCCAGGAGTGGTGGACATATGCTTGCTTACAGAGGGTTCTGCCCCACTTCCACCAATCCCAAGGCCAGAAGAACTGGTAGGCTGTGACTGGATAAGGCCTAGCTGTTCTGTATTAACAGTAGAGGGCAGTTCATGTTGTTTAAGTGAATCCAAATCAAGATGCATTGTTGAATGATGATGGCCATTCCCAGAATCTGGACCAGCCATTGCTTGACAATAAGGTGGTCCATATCCACCTGGACCAGTATGAGACATCATATCATAACCAGACGAAGACTTCACCTGGTCTACTACTCCATCTGGACCAGCTCGTCTTCCAACATCCACGTCTCCACCACTGTCTCCCGTTGTCACTCCATCACCTGAAGGGTCACCTACTGGACCACCAGCACCACCACCAGCACAACTACTCTTTGAGTAATCATCACTAGGTCCACAAAACATGTCTTCCATTCCAGGAAAGAAGGAACGGTCTTCATCTTGCAAAAGTGAATCTGGGAAACAGATTGAGGTGAGTGGCACAAATCGCTGCTGAGGCTGTGCTTGCTGCTTGGAACCTGGGGGACTGGAAGGATCAAACTGATGATCTTTACTAGTGTCCATTTGAGTCTGAGGAACCTGCTGTGAACTATCAACCATCCTGTCGGCATCACTTGAAGGTTGAGGTCCCATTTGGTGGTGATGAGTCTGTGGTGGGTGGTGATGGGGCTGAAGGTGGTGGTGGTGATGGTGCTGTTGATGATGATGCTGGGAGTGAGGATTGTGATGTGCAGACAGACTAAGATCGGATTCACCCAAAAATGTCTGCAGGTCCTGGTGTGAAGGTGGACGCATACCTTCCCCCTGCATTACTTCCTGTGGTGAGCGCTGGTGATGCAAACCATGAAGACCATGTGGTGGCCGGTGATGACGACCATGGTGATGCCTGTGGTGGTCTTCAGCTCCTTCTCCATTGGGTGGCTGAGAAATAGAATGAGAGTGATCAAGCAACTGTGATTCAATGGACTGCGAGCGGGAATCCATTGCCTGGGAGCTAGACTGCTGGGGTTGACCCCGAACATGGATATGTAATTGAGCTTCCAAAGCCTGTGACTGCAGCTGAAGCTGAAGCTGGGATGTTGGAGATTGAGAATCGCCTCCACCAGCCCCTGGTGTGCCCATTCCTCCAAGTCTCTGAGCCTCAATTAAGTGGTGATGCTGACTTAGTGGATGCTGTTCCATTGCTTTCCTGGGAGTGTGAGCAAGCACAGACTGAAGCAAATGGGAGTTTGGGGGAGCCTGGGATGCCCCCTGGTGATCAGGAGAAGAGTCAAGGAGTGACATTGCTGCTCCTTGTTGCTGTTGTATAGTATGACTGTCTAGACCCGCAGACTGAGTGTCAGGGACAAGCCTAGGGGCATGCTGGTCTGGAGTTTTACGTAGAAAGAGATCCGATTTTCCTTGCTGCTGTAACAGTTGGTCATTCTGAGCTTTTTTCAATTCCTGAGTATTGTATGGGTCAGTGCGGCTATAGTGCACTACTGAAGCTAAAGAGTCCTGGTCAGTGGGCCGACCACCCCTCTCTTTTTTCTTATCTTTTAGACTTTGATGGTGCAGAGACAACTCCAACTGCCTTTCTAATGAGGGGTTAGCAGAGTTGCTTGCTCCAGTACCAGGCAGAGGCCCATTGTTGGCGCTGTTGGTACGAATTACACTTTGCAATTGATATCTCTCCTCACTTGACTTGCTCATCTCATAAACCAGACCCTTTGCAGCTGCTACACTGTCCTCTGAACAGTCAGATGGCACACTAGGAGGTGGGACCTGCTGCTGGGCGGCTTGCTGACTGGCTGACTGTGGGGTAGGAGGTGGTGGGCTCTGCGATTGAAGGAGGTGCTGAATCAGGAAGTCATCATCATCTTCATCTTCGGGTCTATCCACAGAAGTTGCTACAGCTAGTAGGTCAGACTCAGCTTTAGATTTTGAGCTATGATATGGGGGTCCACCAACACTACGGGCCCTGGAATCTTGGAAGGTTGGTGGTGATCCCAAAAAGGAAGGCGACAGTACTGATGTTAAATATTTTTGGGATGGCACTCCATTTCCGGGTGATTGCGAAGGCTGTGTTGCCCGACTGCTACCTGGTGACTGCAGGCTGGGACGAATGATTGCACCATGAGTAGATCCTGACGGAGAAGGACTAGAGTCTGGAAGGTGAGAAGGAAACCCACCTGAGCCAGCACTGCTTCCTGCTCCTGAACCAGAGCTACCTCCAGAGCCACCAGATGAGCCTCCGCCAACTACAAGACTACCAGAAAGAGCTGGAGAGTGCCCAGTAGCACCATAACCCAATGAAGGACTCCCTGCACCTAAAGATGCCGGTAAACTGGAGTAGCCAGACTCTGGCTGTACTCCCCCATAAACGTCTGTATTAAAACCTTGTCCTGCACCCAAACTGCCATAACCCTTACTACCACCACCAGCTCCTGCACCTCCAGTACCACCTGTAAGATCTTGAGCTTGTGGAGACCCAAATCCTTGAGCATAGCTTTGCTGGGATAACAGAGCTTGTTGGGATGAGGGTGGTTGACCCGGAGAGTATGCAGAGGCCTGTGTAGTAGCCTGCTGTGGTGGGGTCTGGCTGGAAATTACAGACCCTGTCTTGACACTAGCTGGCGAGCCATATCCTGTGACACTTTGGCACGACTTACTGGCGGCCTGAGCAGCAGAAGGACGACCTGCAGAAGATGATGAAGATGAGGAAGAGGTGGGAGTGTGCCGTGAACCCCCAGAAGAGGAGTAGCCCCCACCACCACCTTTCGTCTTTCCTGCACCCCCACCACTATTTGACACACTGGACACTGATCCACCTCCTCCACCAGAGCTGTAAGCAGGGGATGGCTGGATGATAGGTCTGTAGGCTTGTTGGTCTTGGCGTGCCTGCTGGTTAGACTTTGATTGTTGCTGCTGTTGATCAGAGTTGTTGGTGCTGGGTGTTCCACCACTCCCTACAGGACTTTGGTCACCAAGTGGGCTGCAGGACAGGCTGGACCGGTGATGGTGCTGTGACATCTGCTGATAGCTGGCAGCACCACAACTTAAGTAGTGCTGAAGAGAGTGGGCAGCTGATGTGGACAGTTGGGACTGAGATGCAGATGGCCGCTGGTAGTGCTTTATCACGCTATCTTGTCGGGGAATGGCCCGCTCTATACTAGAACTTGGTGGTGGAGCAGTGGAGAAGACAGAGGTATTATATAACTGTGAAGGCTGATCCTGCAACTGGGAAGAAAGCAAGTTGAACTGGGGTGGAGGAAGATGTCGAGATGGTGCAGGAGGTGGAGGAGGAGGATGTGGGGGAGGTGGAGGTGCAGTGTCCTGACCTCCCCTGTAAGCAGTGCCTTGTGAGGACAAAAGCCTGTCAAAACCTAGCGCTGACGCCTGTGGCGGGGTTTTAATGTGAAGAAGTGGGTCATGTGGTGACAACAGACCATTGGAAGTAGGACTGAATGTGGTGGCATCTTGCAGTGACAGTGAGGATGTCACACCCGGAAAACTTCTGCCAGTGAATGATGCTGGATGTTGATAAGCTGACAAAGCTGAAGAAGAAGGGAATGTTCCAGAACCAGGAAGTGCACCAGAGATAAAAAGTTCAGCAGGAGCAGGGGTATGCATGGCTAGAAAAAAAGGCAAATGATACAGTTTTAAAAATGAATACACAATACGCTAAAAGTAAAGCCAACAACAAAAAACATTAAATAAGGCATAAGGGTAAAGAAAGAAAATGTATGTATTTTTACCAGTCTGCCAGGAAGGTGTCCTGAACTGAGAAAGAAGGGAGGATGCCGAGGGACCTGGCTGAGGTCCTCTGGACTCGAGAGCAGAAATGAGGTTCATTACAGAGGCATCAGGGGCCCCAGTTCCAGCGTGGTGCAAACCAGTCTCAAACAAACCTGAGAGGCCTGGGATACACATAGAAAAAGTTTTAAAGTAAGACATCTAACCAAAGCCAACAAAGAAGGAGAAATAATATAATATACTCAAGTACCATAATGCAGATGTTTGTATTTTACAAAGCAAACAGTAAAAATTATAATGATAAACCTTAACATTTCCCAATTAATAACCAATGCCTGTTCTGACCAACTGAAAAGCTTACTTCTGAATTACTTTTTACCTGCAGGCCAATCCCTGACTTTCAAGTCCTTTTTCGTTTACCACATTCAGAAACGCACAAAGACAGCAAGTCAACTGTGTATGACTACCTGCAACAGAAATGTTGCCTGTTGCAGGTAGCAAATTTTTGTGACGTGGTTGCAGATTAAATTAAGAGTGAACAAAGCTTTATATATAAATTAACACACAAGCTGTAAAGGCAGTAGACAGCAGATCAGCAGTCTTTTGTATACATAGCTCTCAAGCATCTCAAAATAATTTACAAATCCTTTTACTCATATTGATAATTTAAAAATAAATGCTTTGTACTTATGTGTACTTGCTTAAATTAAGACAATTCTTAATATCTTTTCTTTTACATGGGCTTGTTGTAAATACAAAGCCAACAGTGTGTGTTTTAAATTTTGGAAATGTACTGTACTGTATTTCATGCAGGCGCAATACAGCTTTCTTGACCTTACTTGTCTAAATATTGAGTACTCATTTATAAAGTATTTCTTTACATAAAAAAGTATAAAGCCCTATTTTTGCCGATCACAAAACACATGTACTTTGGTTGTTTAAACAATATGTTCTGTATTTTTCAAGTCAAAGTTATTTCTTCACAAACATGCATATATATGCATTTGCTATACAAAACAATGTTCTAAAGTTAAGCGTTTTCTATTAATTCTAAAAAATACATAGCTAGTCCTGGGGCCTTACTTATAAAACTTTGCAAAGCTTTGATGTGATTGCTGTTATAATAAACAGTACAAGCCATATACAGTAATCCCTCGCTATATCGCGCTTCGCCTTTCGCGGCTTCACTCCATCGCGGATTTTATATGTAAGCATATTTAAATATATATCGCGGATTTTTCGCTGCTTCGCGGGTTTCTGCGGACAATGGGTCTTTTAATTTCTGGTACATGCTTCCTCAGTTGGTTTGCCCAGTTGATTTCATACAAGGGACGCTATTGGCAGATGGCTGAGAAGCTACCCAGCTTACTTTTCTCTTTCTCTTGCGCATACTTAAGCCAAACAGCCCTATTGATTTGTTTGCCAGAGATTGTTTTCTCTATCTATGTGACATTCTGTGCTCCTGACATGCACTCCTTTGAAAAGGAAGATATGTTTGCATTCTTTTAATTGTGAGACGGAACTGTCATCTCTGTCTTGTCATGGAGCAGTTTAAACTTTTGAAAAAGAGACAAATGTTTGTTTGCAGTGTTTGAATAACGTTCCTGTCTCTCTACAACCTCCTGTGTTTCTGCGCAAATCTGTGACCCAAGCATGACAATATAAAAATAACCATATAAACATATGGTTTGTACTTCGCGGATTTTCTTATTTCGCGGGTGGCTCTGGAACGCAACCCCCGCGATGGAGGAGGGATTACTGTATGCCATATATGAGGGTACAGTAAGCAACCATGCACAGCACCATCACGCCTTACAAAGCTACTTTGCACAAAAATAAATGAAATACAGAAACAGAAGTTTTACAAGCATCGTGAATGGTTTATGCATTAATGGAAAGTAACTGTTTACAAAAGCAGCTTCATTCTCGGTAGGGGCCCTTATTGCAATATAAGTATAGTAAATTGCTGCAACTATGATAGGAGAACCAGAAAATGCTGCAAACTGCTTTTATATTGTCAAAAACATGTGTATATACACCCACACCATACAGAAACTGGATATAGTGCCTCACTGATCAGTTAATGGCTTCCAGCACAGCAGGCATAATGGAGTGAAGCTTGCCTCTAGGATGCAAATCAGTACACGTCAACTGTCTTAGCTTGAAAAATGGATGCATTTGGTTTAAGTTTTAATGCTTTTATTTGCTGCTGAAGTCTACATTTAACCCTATGGGGCACGAAACAGTCAGGACAGACTGCAATTTTTTAAATTTAATGAAAACGCTCAAGTTTAGAACATAATTTCATATATATATATATATATATATATATATATGGACAACACTGCAAATCAGTTATACTCTTAAAGACTGAGGAATTGACAGTTGATCATAATGCAGTGTGATGTTACCTATCACACAAGTTACCTCAGTTGCATCTATCCACTTAATGTTTACTTCAACTAATTGGGTACAAAACCTATTTTACTCGCATCTCATAATGACCTTTTCATAAAGCTAGTAGAAAGATCAACATTACACAGAGCTGCAACAAAAGGTTGGAAAAGAGCACCAATGTCACATCAGCACTTCAACTTGGCATTAAAAGTTAATTTTTTTTTTGTTTTTACAGTTCAGGCTGAAACTCTATTTGGGATAAAACATCAGAATAGGAGAAGAGTTTATCCCATGATTAAATTAATGAAAAGCAGTTTTCTTTAGTTGTCCCAGTTTTAGAGCAGACACATGATGTTGGAATCAAACTCACCAGAATCACCACTGTAAACATTTAACTTACAAAGTTCATAATGGTGGCCCTTAACAGGTAAAACACAGGCAAATTACTTTCTGGTTATTTATGAATTTGTTTACACCACCAGAAAATCTTTCAAATGTTTATGTACAGGCTGCACTTTGAAATACTTTTTGGCAGCATACTAAACCCTGAAAAATGAGTAAACTTACAGACATTTCCATATAAATGTATTCAAAATTGATGACAAATGCAGTTGCCAAAAAAAAAAGAAAAACAAAATCCCACTCTGTGGAATACTTCAACCACTCTAAAGAGTTGGGTGCTTTAATCATGAAAAGGATTTATAGAATAAGCAACAACTAAACAGAAAAGGCTAAAAATCAGTTATGTTTTTAATTTTAAAACCATACTTCAAAACAAAATTAGTAATTTTATTAGTTATTTCCATCTACATTTTCATACATAAAAATGATTTTTCAATAAATTTCCAAGGTATATATACTCTAATCAGGTGTAATTGTTGATCCTAGAAATCCTAATATAAATATTAGCTTGGTATTCCAGGCTTTATGGTAAAACCGAGGGAAAACAAATTGATGTAATAATTACTAAATTAATCTTTTTTAAAGCATGCAATAATAGCCATCAGCACAAGCCAGAAACTAACGCAAGAGATTTACACATATTTCTAATTAAGATAAAGCTCGTATACTTTATGCTGTAAAGCACACTTTTTTAAAAAGGTGATTAATATGCTTAACCAAGATACTCCAAAGTATCCCAGAGACTATCTGTCTTTTGGTTTCTGTTTCAATTTAGAATGGAAAAAAATGTTTTCACTAGGGTTTCTGGCTTGGTACAACATATGGGTGAAAACTTTACTTTAAATATAAGATTCAAAAAGAGGGAATAAAAAAGACAAAACATTACTCCAAGGAAAAGACAGAAATTGCTTGATACTGATTTCAATATTCCATTGTTTCCAAATTTCACGTCACTCTGTGCTGCAGTAATTGCCTGAGTTGCTCAGTAAGTTTTCAGAGAATCTGCAGCCTTCACATTTTATTTTCAAAAATAATTAACACAAAGCAAAATTTCTCCTCAAGTCCTTAACACTAGAATTACCAAAGCCTACAAAAAATCTTGTAATCCCGCTCGCCTTAAATCCCTAGGCACCTCTCCATCAGCGACTTTTTTGTTGTAAATGTGTCGATAAGCACAAGCAGCCTGCTATCCTATCCCTCCACCAATGCAGAAAGGGCAGAAAATTCTCTCAGCTCAAGTCTGTTTACCTGTATGAGTTGCTTAGAGTTGTATAGGGTAAATAATATATCATTATTTGGAATACATGAATTTCATGTGTGTTCCGCATCTACAACAATCTATGTAAAAAAAAAAAAAAAAAAAAAGAATCCCGCGTTAGGGTGCGACATTGACACACCCTTAATATGACCACTTTGGTGGTGTAGCGGTAAGAATGATCGACTCTAATCAAAAGGTCACGGGTTCAACCCCGGACGCCTCTGTTTTGAGAAGTCAGCTGCTCTTATTCTTACTATCATAGAATAAAAACATACATTTGATTTGAGTCTGTAATGGCCGGTGTAAATTTATTGTACTTGTAAAGGTTAGCTTTTTTTTTTTTTTTTTTTACAGTCATCCCTCACCTATCGTGGGGGTTACGTTCCAGAGCCCCCCGCGATAGGTGAAAATCCGCGAAGTAGCGACCTATATTTATTTTATTATTTATATATATCTTAAGCTTTATAAACCCTTCCCACACTCTTATAAACCTTTCTCACTCTCTTGTTAACCTTTCCCACACTCTTATAAACACTTCCTATGCTCTTAAACACTTTCTACATTCTACAACACTGCAGACCAACACTGCACTCAGCGATCAGACATCGATGTGTCTGCACTTGCTTTGTGAAGGGGGGCAGCTGAACTCACGCTGAGCAGAAATAGACTTTGTGCTGCTTCTGCCAAAAAGCCTGTTTGTCGCTCTGCGCTTTCGGAAGGAGGAGGAGGAGTGGGGGTGTGTGAGGGCTGAACACACGTTCGCTCAAACCACCCTCCCCGGAGGCACAGTACGCTCCTGCCACTTCGCGTTGTCAAGGGGGTGGGGAGCTGAATGAACGCTAAGGAGATGTGGACTTTGTGCTGGCTTTGTGCTGCTTGTCGCTCTGCGTGTCAATAATTTAAAAGCCTGTACAGCACATATTTTCCTGTCTCACTGTCTTGTCTTGCGTGAAGTTAAAATGTTTTATAATAGTGAGATGTTACTCATATCCTTAGCCCGACATCCACATATCATATGTGTTAATAAAGTGTGTTTTATAAGTTTATATGTGTTTAAAGCATGTGGGATGGGTATTTTAAGGCTTAAACTATAAAAATGTTTATTTACATGGTCTTTCTATATCGCGGATTTTCTCCCGTTGCTGATGGGTCTGGAACATAACTTCCGCGATAGGCGGGCGATCACTTGTATTTAAAAACCCGCGAAGTCGTGAATCCGCGAAAAGTGAACCGCGAAGTAGCGAGGGATTACTGTATTCAGTTTTACTCTCCCAGTCACGTTCAGGTTCAGGATCTGACACTGCTGTTTTCACAAAGACGTGCTATAACAGAGGTGAACTCAGATGATGATAAGGGTTCTACATTGGAGAAAGAATGCACGTCACACTTTTGCGGTTGCTGTACTTTGTATATAAAAGCCAGATTGAATGTTATTTACCTTGATTTATTTATTTATCTTCCTACAGTGTAAAGTCACAAGTAGACTGCAGAGCTTCCTGTGTTTGATCGACATGGGCATGCTCAAACTACATGTGTAGTTTTCGATCAAACAAAAGAAGCTCTGCAGTCTATTTGTGACTTTACGCTGTAGGAAGATAAATTAATAAACCAAGGTAAATAGGTAAATAACATTCAATCTGGCTTTTATATACTAAGTACAGCAACCACAAAAGTGCGACATGCATTCTTTCTCTGATGTAGAACCCTTATCATTATCTGAGTTCACCTCTGTTATAGCACGTCTTTATGTGAAAGCAGCAGTGTCAGATCGGGGGGAGAGTGAACGTGACTGAGAGAATAAAACTGAATTAAAAAAAAAAAACACTAACCTTTACAAGTTCCATAAATTTACACCGGCTGTTACAGACTCAAATCAAATGTATGTTTTTATTCTATAATAGTACGAATAAGAGCAGCTTACTTTTCAAAACGGAGGCATCCGGGATCAAATCTGTGAAGTTTTGATTACCAGTCAGTAGTTCTTACCACCGCGCTACCAAAGCACTCGTATTAAGGGCGTGTCAATGTCGCACCGTAACGCAGGTTCTTTTTCTGCAGTTATATTCTTGAATAAAAGTGCACTTGTTTTCTTATACTTGTACATTTTATGAACGTATTTATTTGATATTTGGAATTCAGGCTTCACTCATTATTCACTTCATGTCTACACTTTGTCAATTATTACTAAAACATGAAAAACGTTTCTGTTTTAACGATGTCTTTACATTGATTGCTGTAGACATGGAACACATATGAAATGCATGTATTCCAAATAATGATATAGTGTTTACCCTAAACACCTCTAAGCAACTCACAAGCAGGTAAACAGACTTAAGCGGAGAGAACATTTTCCCCATTCTGCGGTGGTTGGGGGATGGGATAACAGGCTGCTTGTGCTTATCGACACATTTACAACACAAAAGACGCTGATGGAGAGGTGTGAAGGGATTTGAGGTGGGCTGGGATTACGATTTTTCTCGTAGGCTTTGGTAATTCTAGTATTAAGCCTAGCAGCTGAGTAGGGTAATTCTAGTGTTAAGCCTAGCAGCTAAGTAGAGACCTTGTACTTTATATTATATAAAAAGTAATTAAGTAATTAAAAACTGAAATTGAAAGGTTTTGGCACTCACACTATAAATTTAAAATTCAGTTTCACAGCAAGATGCAAATTATTTTTGGATGCTCCACTCTCCACTCATTCCTAAATAACTTAGTGATAATGATTTGAATTAGCATCAATCTGATGTGCTTCGTGTTAAGGGTGTGCAAGTAGGCCATTTATCTTTATTTATGGAGTTTGACAAATGGGTTATAAGATACTTTATTAAAACAAACGGTTTTAAGTGTTTTTTTTTAAAGCAGTTTATAACCCTTCCTGCCAATAGTAGTCTATAGAATATGAAGAAGTGAAAGGTATTCTTTACACTTAAGAACATAGTGTGATTTTTAATTTAAACAGTGCAAATTTATATTTAAAAAAGTCCATAAGTAACAAGTGAACAAAAGGCTAAAGCTTGCTTATAAAAATGAATCATAAAACTTTCTTGAACATATTTTCCATCTTGTGTTAAAGTATAGACCATCATATTTACATTGTGTGGCTTTAACGTGAATCTTTCTGGAGTGTCAATGTTCCCAAACATATTGAACATTCTTTCAGAGGGAGCCCTGGTGGCACAGATGCATTTTTCAAATATTTTTTGATAGTGCAGAACTCTATTTTTGCTTTCTTTCCACCAAAGATGGAAGTCATCTATTTCGGTGGTTCTCAAGTTTTGTCCTTAGGGTTCACCATGGCTGCAGATTTCTCTTAAACCAATTAAACAACAAGATCAAATGTGAAATTAGCTGCCATTTATCCTTTTTTGTTACTTTGTATTTAGAAAAGTATAGTAATTTTAGATTTACACTAGTAATAAATATCTGTATTGTTTGCTATATCATTCAATGGACAAACTTGGTTTTGTCATTTTGTTTTTAATTCACTTTTCCTTTGGAGGTTTTGCTTTTAATTGTATGTTATTATTGACAATTAACAACAAACTGAGTAGACACCAGTGCCAACAACATGGAATGCTAATGGGAGGCCATTTTATTATTATGTACTTGTGTTTATAGATAAACAAAAGCTCTAAATAACTAGAACATTAAAGAGAAGTAAATATTAAAAACCAAAAATAATTCATTCTTACTGATCTAACACAAACTCTAGATATATTCTGTAAATATTTAGCGTATCCAGTTGGTTATTTCTGGATTGATAATAAAAAACAAAAACAAAACAGGGAAGTAACAGCTTACTTAATTGATAATTGAGTCCAATTAAAAGCATGCTTGTTGGGATGAAAACCTGCAACAACCGGGAATGTGAAAGACTGGACACGAGATCCAGTGATCTATTGTATACAATACCTGCTTCTGTAAACATATTGTCAAGTTTGTTGCCTGCTTATACATTCATATAACAGCATGGTAATTGAAGGCTGGGGGCTCTCTTCTCTTCAGAAGTGCACTAAAAATTGTTTTTGGGAGGAGAGTGAATTAACAAAGCAGTTGCGACTTTGGCTCTTTATCTTTTTCTAGTTTAAGGAACTCCACTATAATTGACTCTTTGGCCTCCTCCTTATTGGCACCAATTTCCATGATATCTTGGATTAAGCAACAAGGATTCTGATAGTAGAGGCTGAGTCATCTCAGGATCATTTTCTTCATGCAACGCTGGCCTTTAAATTTTCTGTTAATATTGTATCACTAGGATTTTCCTGTAAAATGTCTTCTAATAAAAGTTTCACAAGTGGCTTCTTGAAAACAGTTATAGTCCTATCTTAACATCATATCAATGAAGTTGGTGGTGAAATGGCAGGCTTGCCAAGTCCAAGATACCAATGTCCTGTCAACATTGGGTTGATGTTGATCATTGCATTTCTGCTTATACACCACAACCTTGGTAACAGCCAAATACAAATTTTTGTCCAAAGCAGTTTAGCCATAGACAAACGAAGTGTCCAATTGCTGCCATGATATCTGCACTATTGTGTATTCTTAAGCAAGAGGGTTTGCACTCTTCCAGGCCCCAGTTTGAAAAAGCAGACTGTAAGATTGTCTGTGGTGTAATTTTGTGGCATGTGCATTGTTTGCAAACATCTAAGTTTAAGCTGCCAGTCATTGAAGAACATGGCAAATGGTCTGGGGGAGCAGAAAAATAAATAAATAAATTCCTCAAGAATATCTTCTCTAACTCTGTTATACAGGTTGTGAATAGCAGTATGAGGGAAATAAACTTTCTCTCTGGAACCTCATATTTCCAATTGAGTTTTGCTCTGAATGCATTTTTTTTTCTTTTTAAACAGTTTTGAATGGTGGCATACTCTGCCATAAAACACAATCTAATACGATAGTGCTTTTGACTATTCACTGGCACAACCTCCAAAAGAATTTTCTGCTGTGCTTTAGTTGTGAATTATGAGACGAAAGGCAATGAAATGGAGGGCATAAACACAGCTCTGGGGTGACTGTGTTTTGTGTTCAAAAACGCTCATATTTGATAATTGAATAACCACCATTTTGAAGCAAGTACCTCATTTATCATTTGGTTTAAAACTGAAATTCAACCTGCAAAAGTTATGTTGGGCTTTGACAAAATTTTCAGTGTCACTCCTTTTTATTATTGTTACCTAAAAACACTAACTGTGAATATGGAAGGAAGTGTGTGATCACTGAAAGAATTTTGTCTAATGAAATTGATCTTTGGATGGCATTCTTGGAATGGCCGCAACTTTGCTTCTCCCGATTAGTTCATCCAGATTTAGGGATGTTGTGTTTATTATATGTATATTCTTCATGTTTTGAAATTAATACTTTAATATCTACTGCTTCATTACATTTTATCAATGCAGGGTAGGATGACTCACTGTCCAAATATTACCATTTAAATAAAAATGATAAAAAAACAATAAAAAAGACACATGCATTCAATAAGTGATATGTCGCAGTAGTGAGCCATTTAACCAATCTATCCGGCCTGTTTTAGTCAATCTACCAGGTTTATTTCATACTTTCCTTTACATTATAAAATACAGATTTTTGCAGGTATTTAAGGAGCTAGACTTGGGTCTGCAGACATGCCGTTACTGACTGCATGCTCAATAAAACAGATCCTCTATTCTCAGTTCAGATTATGACCCAGATGTTGTCATTCATTAAGCACTGCTGGGACTGGCTTGCCACAAGCCTGGATCAAATATTTTTGAGTAACAAATAAATGGGCATGCTATTGTTAAAATATTCATACTAAAATATAGTTCATTAAAAAATAGTGTTGGGGGGAAAAAGAAATAAAATAGGCCCTATTCAGAATATTAATACATCACTTTACATTACTGACAAAGATATTACAGTTAAGTGTGCTAACCTACTGGCTTTACCCACATACCTGCAGGATGGTGATTAGTTGCATAGCCCTGGAGAGGGTGTGGTGTCGCATAGGCCTGTCGGTGGAGGATGTCTGTGTCTGGATGGGAGGATCGAGAACTTCCATACACCAGGCTGTAAAAGTGAAGGGGGAAAATGTGAAATAGGGTAGCTTACATTGTGTTTAGTAAAGAAACATAGGAGCTTGATTCATGTAATTTCAAAACAGGTTTACATAGTATTTGCAAAAAACTGTATTATTATGTGTGGATCAACAATAAAATTTTGACTTTGGTACCGACACCAGCCTTCACACTTCATTATTGGTTTAGTATCTGTATTGAAGAAAATAATAAGATATTTTATGAAAAATACAAAGTTCAGATGCAAAATGATTGTTTTTTTCCTCCCAAATAATAAAATGTTCACGGACTATAGAAAAAAAACAAAAAAAAAAACGCAGTTAATATAATTTATTTTAAATACTGTAAAAGTCACAACCAAGAACAACACGGGGTACACATGCTTGAAACACCAATCCTGCTACTACCATTATGTCCAGCCCAATAAGTGCTTCCTGATCCGACTGACTTCCATGTACAATGTCTCCTGCTTCAGTGTCATGGCCTTAAATCCCCCCCCCCCCCCCCCTTCTCTTGCACTCACACATGCTGCATCTGCACAACAAGCAGTTCAACTCCTGCTTTTGTAGTCCAGCAAATTCTTATTCCCTCCGCCAATACCTTCTCGTCATTCGTCACTTTGTGCAAGCTGACATGCTCCTACCACAATTGGGCTTGAACAACTTTGTGTTTCTCTCGGATCATCAAACAAACTTCAATTTAAGATCTGCCTCTTCCCTTCTTTCATTGGTTAAGAGTCCCATCTTCAATTCAAAAGCTTGTTACTGATTGAACACATTTTCCTGTGCATTTACTGCTCTGATCTTTTGTCAGTGGTTTAATTATAAGTTAGAAAAAACACATGCATTTTGAACACTGCAACAATACGACTTGGCAAGTGAATTCTTTGACAAGAGTAATGTGTGATCTTTTTCTGTTCTCCATGAAAACATGAGATTAAAACTTTTCTTGGTCATCACTACAAGCAGCAAGGGGTAACTAACATAATAACCTCCTTAGCGTTAAACCCAAGCATAACTTGGGAAATAGTATAGACATGTCACACATCTTACATAACACCTGTGGATTACTTGGGCTGTAAAAGTGCCAACAGCGTTATTGCCACACGTCACTCAGGCAATAGTATAGGCATGTCCTGCACAAGTGTCAAGCCCAAGCGTTACCCAGGCAATGGTGTAGACACGTCTTCTTCTAATCTCATAATGGTGTCTCGTAAGAAACGCTTCTTCTCATCAGTGATGATGAGGTGAATCTGTCCTAAGGCAGTGAAATTGAAAAAGTCACTGAAATGGATTCTGGTGAATCTGAAAGTGATACTCATTTCACTTGCAGAGGAGAAGAGTGCTGTCATATTATTATCATTATTATTACTTGTATCATTATACTTTGTACTCCGACTTTGTGCTTTTAGTGTTTTGCACGTTTTACAGTAGAAAGATGACATTTACTGCGGTGGGCTGGTGCCCTGCCTGGGGTATGTTTCCTGCCTTAATAATAATAATAATTCATTACATTTATATAGCGCTTTTCTCAGTACTCAAAGCGCTATCCACACAGTTGTCCTCACAGGTGGCGCAGTGGTAGTACTGCTGCTTTGCAGTAAGGAGACTGTGGAAGATTGTGGGTTCGCTTCCTTGCACCCGGTGTTGGCTGGGATTGGCTCCAGCAGACCCCCCGTGACCCTGTAGTTAGGATATAGTGGGTTGGATAATGGATGGAAGATGACATGTAATTTTTCAAGCGAAAAAATGCAACACTTTTTACATTTACATGCAACGCGAAGAGGTTAATGTTCCTTTAACTAGAACATTGATCGAAAAGACCACAGAAAGAAAACTTGTTTGGTTTGGGCATTTAACAAGAATGGAGGAGAAATGGCTACCTTTTAAAGTAGTATATAGCTTTGTGGAAGGAAGTAGGAATACAGGGAGACAAAGAAAAAATTGACATATAATAAAAGACAACTTTGAATATTAAGTACCAGTAACGGCGCACTGCATGATACCGTGCAGTGGATACACTTGACTTGAGCTTTCATAATTTTCATACTCTCTCTCTGTACGTTTAGCATTCGTTTGCTCAGAGGTTGATGGGCTTGCTGCTTCCTGAGCAGCTCTTCGTTTCTCCACCGTAGCAGCCCGCTTCTTCTCTTCTTTGGTCAGCATCTTGTTAAAACTGATTAAGTCAGCATTTGTGTAGGAATTACTTAGTATGTTTTCTTTAATTTTTCACTTAAGCTGGCACTTAAGTCTTCAATCTGGATCAAGAATGATTTAAGATATGAAGAGGTAGGGGAAGTGACGGTGAAGGTGGTAAGGATAAGAAAGGTGCCCGTACGGATGTGCAGCACGGCCTCCCTGCTGGCCACTGCCGAGAGTTGATTATACAATAAAATAAAATAAAATAAAAATAAAAGAAGAAATAACTTTGGAGGTCAATCATCACCTCGAAAGCAAATAGTAGAGGTCACGTAGTATATGTACACCAAATTTCACGTCAATAGGTAAAACGGTTTGCAAGCTACAGGTGATTTAAAATCCCGGACAGACAAACTGACAGCCACAGTAGCGTATTATATATAAAGAAAGATTGGGTTTGAGAACTGCTGTTGACATGGTAAGAAATGGAGTACAATGGAAAAATCTTGTTAAAACCTCATCAATCCATGTAAGTTGATGAATGATAAAGGAAGAAATATTTTCTTTAAGTGATTTTATCGACAGATGTACTGGTGGCATCTTATGGTTAATGCACTTCTATAAGAATAAATAACTTATAAACTTATTTTTGAAATTATTAGTGAAAATAAGCAAAAATATCAAATTATTTTCTTTATAAGTGTAGACATGGGCTCATACAATTGGCATAAACATCCATCCATTTTCCAACCCACTGAATCCGAACACAGGGTCACGGGGGTCTGCTGGAGCCAATCCCAGCCAACACAGGGCACAAGGCAGGAACCAATCCCGGGCAGGGTGCCAACCCACCGCAGTGGCATAAACAACAACAAAATACTGTATCATTAAGATCCAAACAAAAGGGGGGCATTATTTGCTATGATTTGTAAAATGGAGAGACTTAACTTGAAATGACCTTGAAATAAGATCAAAACTTAACTAGAAAACAACAGAGTCATTTAAAACCTTTAGCTATAGCAGTTTTGGCAGAGTGATGTGATAATTTTGGAAAGGATAGTATGAACAGCTGGATTGAATTAGGGAACAAATAAAGCAGCCAAATAATTAATTAATCAATGCAATTTATTTAAATCATCTTAATAAAAAGATCTGGAATGTTTAATGCAAGCAACAGGTGCCCTGCTGAACATCTATGGATCTGCCTCAAGGGCTCTGTTACAAGAAAAAAAACCTTCCTTGCATAATAATCTTAATATGAAATCTTTGCACTTCTGTTACTGATTTGGATTCAGTGTATGCCAAAATGGCAAATAAGGGCCCAACATACTATACCAACCAATGCAGTTGCAAGTAGTCACGCAGCCAGCAACGATTCAAAGCAAACCTTAAAGGAGCCCTTCTGATCACACTCCCTGAGTAAGAAAACACATGATGAGACCCTATAAAATAATAATAATAAAAAAAAAAAAACATATTACTAATTTACTAATCTATTATCTTGGTTGAAAAAAAAACAAAAAAAACAACAAAGCATTTGCACAGATACAAAAAAAAAAGTGCAGGTTGGGTGGAAGCTACCGTGCCGTGTGGCTAATTACGCATGCTGGCTGAAGCACAACTTAAAAAATAAAATGCTTTGTGACAAGGCTAATCAGTGCTTGAAAGACTGGAACTCTGCGAGCACAATAATATACATATTTTTTTTTCACGTATTGCTAGTTTATGGTTATTTGTTGTATTTTGTTTGTGGATATTCTGTCTGCATCTTTTGTTGCTTGAGGCACGGTGGCACAATGGTTAGCTTCTTCTTCCTTACAGCTCAGGCCAAATTTTGGTCACAGAAATTGGCCCAGCATAGTTGGCAAACACCTCCATACATAGACCTCATGGACACTTGAAACACCATTGCACCATTATAATCCACTCAAAGCTAGTTCAGTTCCACCTTCTCTGTTAGCTTCAATGCATTTTGCCATTTTCAGCAAAGTTCATGAGAAGTTTAGTGATTTTGCCAAACTAATTTTTGAAGTAAATTCCATGGGATCCACTCATCAAAAATACAAGGGTTGAAGTACAGTAATGCTGTATTCACGTGAGGTTTCGTCATATTTTGGGGAGTTGGTCTTGTCTGTTGTGAGAGTTCCAATGGCAACTGTGTTATTTTGTTTTGTTTTTTTTTTTTACTATCACTCCAAAGTATCCTGTATTTAGTCAACCTACAAGGATTTAATTACAAGTATATTTAAAGCATGAGCATGAGAAACAGAAGGAAAAGGCAGCTAAAGCTTCAAACTCTAAACTGGCCTCAAGTTCATAATACAGCCTGCCAGAGGCAGTCAAAGGAATGCATCTGTCAGGACCTCATGCTGCAGCGCAGGCTCCAGTCGAAAGCAAAACTGGGAGCAAAACTGCAAGTGAAGTGGGCAACGAGAATTTGCTGATCTCAGGCAGGTTTTCAGAACTGAGCATGGGCTCTCTATCCCTGCTGCCAACTACTACCAATACCTCCAGTGAGTCAACAGCATCAACTCCAATATGACTTGCAACTCCGCCTTTGGAGCATGGAGAAGATGGAAATGAACTGTCTTGAGTTGTAGGTAATGATTACTACAATCTTGGGGTGGGGAGAGAGTATGAATGTTATAAAGACAAAGACATTAATAATATAAAGAGTGACATAATGAAGAATATAAAGAATAAAAAGAAGGATATACACAAGAGGTTTCAGGATATACAGTGGTGTGAAAAACTATTTGCCCCCTTCCTGATTTCTTATTCTTTTGCATGTTTGTCACACAAAATGTTTCTGATCATCAAACACATTTAACCATTAGTCAAATATAACACAAGTAAACACAAAATGCAGTTTTTAAATGATGGTTTTTATTAGTTAGGGAGAAAAAAAATCCAAACCTACATGGCCCTGTGTGAAAAAGTAATTTCCCCCTTGTTAAAAAATAACCTAACTGTGGTGTATCACACCTGAGTTCAATTTCCGTAGCCACCACCAGGCCTGATTACTGCCACACCTATTTCAATCAAAAAATCACTTAAATAGGAGCTGCCTGACACAGAGAAGTAGACCAAAAGCACCTCAAAAGCTAGACATCATGCCAAGATCCAAAGAAATTCAGGAACAAATGAGAACAGAAGTAATTGAGATCTATCAGTCTGGTAAAAGTTATAAAGCCATTTCTAAAGCTTTGGGAGTCCAGCAAACCACAGTGACAGCCATTATCCACAAATGGCAAAAACATGGAACAGTGGTGAACCTTCCCAGGAGTGGCCGGCCGACCAAAATTACCCCAAGAGCGCAGAGACGACTCATCCGAGAGGTCACAAAAGACCCCAGGACAACGTCTAAAGAACTGCAGGCCTCACTTGCCTCAATTAAGGTCAGTGTTCACGACTCCACCATAAGAAAGAGACTGGGCAAAAACGGCCTGCATGGCAGATTTCCAAGACGCAAACCACTGTTAAGCAAAAAGAACATTAGGGCTCGTCTCAATTTTGCTAAGAAACATCTCAATGATTGGCAAGACTTTTGGGAAAATACCTTGTGGACTGATGAGACAAAAGTTGAACTTTTTGGAAGGTAAATGTCCCGTTACATCTGGCGTAAAAGGAACACAGCATTTCAGAAAAAGAACATCATACCAACAGTAAAATATGGTGGTGGTAGTGTGATGGTCTGGGGTTGTTTTGCTGCTTCAGGACCTGGAAGGCTTGCTGTGATAGATGGAACCATGAATTCTACTGTCTACCAAAAAATCCTGAAGGAGAATGTCCGGCCATCTGTTCGTCAACTCAAGCTGAAGCGATCTTGGGTGCTGCAACAGGACAATGACCCAAAACACACCAGCAAATCCACCTCTGAATGGCTGAAGAAAAACAAAATGAAGACTTTGGAGTGGCCTAGTCAAAGTCCTGACCTGAATCCAATTGAGATGCTATGGCATGACCTTAAAAAGGCGGTTCATGCTAGAAAACCCTCAAATAAAGCTGAATTACAACAATTTTGCAAAGATGAGTGGGCCAAAATTCCTCCAGAGCGCTGTAATAGACTCATTGCAAGTTATCGCAAACGCTTGATTGCAGTTATTGCTGCTAAGGGTGGCCCAACCAGTTGTTAGGTTCAGGGGGCAATTACTTTTTCACACAGGACCATGTAGGTTTGGATTTTTTTTTCTCCCTAAATAATAAAAACCACCATTTACAAACTGCATTTTGTGTTTACTTGTGTTATATTTGACTAATGGTTAAATGTGTTTGATGATCAGAAACATTTTGTGTGACAAACATGCAAAAGAATAAGAAATCAGGAAGGGGGCAAATAGTTTTTCACACCACTGTAAAAGACAGGAGGTACGTTTAAGTAATAGCTTTGCTGTAACCTTTAAAAACAAAGTAGCAAGAATCGATAAAAAAAATACAGGAAAATAAGAGAGTTTGAGAGTAAGATTAGAGTACTTGGTGCTCAGTTTGATGAAGTTAAGCAAACATTGAAGAAGTTAATAATAAGAAAAATAATTGACATCCGCCACTGACAAAAAAAAGCAACTGCTGTAGAATCCAAATGCAAAGTGCTGAGTAATAAACTAGCTGCTCTGTAAGATAGATATAGAAGAAACAACAACAGAGTCAACAGTCTCCCTGGAAACTGTGGAAGTCCAAACCCACTGAAATTCATAGCTGAACTATTCTCTATAATAATTAGGGCTTCAAATCGGACACAGAGATCTCAGCAGCTTACTGCATACGTGTATTGAATGCTTCAAAACCGAGAAGACTAATTGTGCATTTGGACAAACTATGAGTTAAAGAAAATTTGATGATGATTCTCAGACAGAAAGAGATTATATTTGAAAATAACCACATTCATATTTTGCCAGATTTCTCTCCAACAGCTGCCGAACAAGCTGTATTCTACAGCGTTAAACGGTGCTTACTGAAAGCAAAAATCAGATACAGCCTCTTGTTTCCTGCTAAATTGAAAGGGATTTTGATAACCAATTCTACATTTTTAATTCTCCTAAAGAAGCAGAAAAAGAGTTAAAAAGACTGAGCCCAACTTCTTTTAAAACATGAATATGAGTAACAAGCCGACGCCCACCGTAGCATACAGCGGTGTAAGAATAGGAATGGAAAACGGTGAGAAAGGAACTCAGAAATCAAGAAGAAATAAATGCTTCTTGAAAGATGCAGTGTGCATGTAGAATTTCCGGCCAAGCAGGATTACATGTAAAAGTGATAAATAAATCAGGCTTTCCGAATTTACGTACTATGGCCATGGCATCCCGATAGTTTTGTTGCATGTATTTGGACTTCCTGGAAATGTGGACGGTAATATGATCATTTTGCCTACACATACGTTGTTATTTTTAGCGTTTGCTTGCAGTGCGTCTGATAGTTTCACGAGCAGATCTTGTTGATGTAATCTGAGATAGTTGAGATACACGCCCTCTGTTTTAACATACGCATCTATGACGTACTGTTGGAATAGTTTGCCGCTGGAGTGCAAAATACTAAATGAATTCCTCATTGCTAATCTGTACGCATAAAATTGGCATGGAGTAAGCCTTATTCGCTTGGCGGTTCTTTTATCGGGAACATGTTGTAAATCTTTGTGTCAGCCAATGTCTCCGTAGGGGAATAAAAGTGGGTAAACCACAGGATCGCAATTCATATTGAGCATGGAAATCTGTTTACAGGAGTTGCCTATGGGATAAATGCAAATGTCCCTTTCGGCAGGCGTTTCACCATCTTCTCTGACGAAAATCGCTGCAACATCGGTGTGACATGTCGGGGCATTGTATCGTCGTAAATCCTGCCTAGGGTTTTCCTTGAAAACCATTCATACAGATGCTGTTGGATTGGACTGAGCGATTTCATGCATATGTTTGTATGATTTAGCGAAGGGGTTGATGGTTCCAACCATGCAATCTAGCTGGAGAAGTACATTTTCACTGCATGCAGAGTTTGCTTTATTTTTTAAGCATACCTCAGTAGCTGGAGCTGTGTCAAAAACATACAACAGTCCATATCCTGGAGAGGTATAAGTGTTAGCGTATAGTGGAGAGATTTGGTGATAAATTTGCCCGTGTCTTTTGAAACAGTATGGTCCGTGGCCAGGAGGTTGAGTTATCTGTGCACCCATGGAAGCAAACGCTACAGAAGAGTTGTATTCTCGAATGTGTTCACGATAATTTTTAGCTTCTGATGTTTTCTGTGTAAGAAGCTGTTGTAAAGACACAGGTGGCTCCCGCAAAGGTGGTAAAGCTACTTTACCATTGTGGCAGCACCTTGAGTACTTGTTGGCTGTATTACGCTCAGCAGGCCAGTATAGCGCATGACATGGAAGAGGATGAATAGGAATCGAGAAATGTCATGTCGGCTGCGTGTGGGCGGGACCGGTTTTGAAGTGGAAGCTGGACGAACCAGAAGAGAAATATATATAAGAGATAGTGTGTGCTGTTAATGCAAAGAAGATTCTGCTTGCAATTTGATCTATTTGTAATGCAACATTTGGACACGTTTTTGCGTTTGCTTTCTTTTTCTCTTCAATTACAACACTGACATTTCTTCTATTAAATATATGCATATTTTGGTACCCACTAAGTAACTAATTATTTATAGTGTTGTTAGACTTTTGTTTTCCATCTAAGGGGACTTTTTAACATCATACCCTAGGTTTATTGTATCTGGACTGTACTATCATAAGTTATCTCAATTTCCAAGGGAACTACTTAACATTAAACTCCAGGTTTCTTGCCTCTGGACTGTGCTAACATAAAATATCTCAATTGTAATCTTTAGTACACCGCTGTTGGGGGTTTGTTTTGTTCTGATGTACCCTGTCTCTTGGCATGTTAGAGGATTGGGACTTTGCGTGGTGTGGTCTAGCTTCACTTGGGAAGACAAAATGAGGGTAAGGTTGGAGGTGGGGGGGCATTTTAAAGAGAGCAAGTTTCTTCTTACTTATTCTTGTTACCCCAGCAACAACAAGTGCCAACATGATAATTGCCTCCGTAGCCATAAAACCTGGCAACAATATGAAATCAAGGTTAAAGCTAGTTTATGAAACAGCATACTACCTTTACGTAAGTTTACAAAATGTCCTTAAAAACCACAGAAGTAGTGTCTCTCTAACCAAACAGAGAACTTTGTGAGCTGGAATATCAAAGGTCTCAATCACAATCTAAACAGAAAAAAGTATTTTCTCATCTAACAGATATAAATCCCAACGGGAGAGTCACTTAATAAGCAAGGACCAGTTTCGGTTGCAAAGAGATTGGATTGGCCAAATATTTCACTCTAGGTATACAGAGAAAACTAGAGGTATGGGAATCTTAATACACAAAACATTCTCATTTGTAGTATCAGACATAGTATCTGATCTTGAAAGGCAAATATATCAAGGTAATGGGTAATTTATTTCAATCTAAAGTAATTTTGATATATATCTACACACCTAATGTGGATGACAGAGCTTTCATGCAAAATGTACTTACATCTATTCCTAATCTGAACACTCATAAAATTATAATGACTGGAAACTTTGTGTTTTAACTCCAGACATGGATAGTTCTTCAACTACAGGATAACATCTAACAAAAATAAATCTAAAGATAAATCTAGCAAAATTAATCACAAAGTTTGTAATGGATCATACCTTATCAGAAACATGGAGATTTTAAAATTCAAACTCAAGAACATATTCCTTATTCTCACCAGTACATCACATTAACTCAAGTTATTTACTTTATAGAGAATATTATTTTTTAAAACTTGCAAAAAAAACTCATCTTGTAGCTGGCGTCTTAACCCTCTGTCATTAGGTGATGACAGCTGTACAGAATTCATCTCCAAGCAAATTGATTATTCTTTTTATCAGACAAATGTATGTTCTGAGGTCTCTGCAGGATTATTATGAGAAACTTTGAAGAGTTTTTTAAGAGGAAAGATTATTTCACATCTTTTCCACAAAAATAAACTGGAAACCAAGGAGGCATCAGAGCTAATAAATGACATTACCATTACAAAAAAAAAAGAAAAGGAACAGCTCTTCCTTAAATCGCAAAATCAATACTATAAACACGGAGAGAAGGCTAATAAGATCTTAGCTCAACAAATCAACAAACAGGAAGTTAGTATTGCAACAACAAAATTTACCAACATACGTTGTCATTATGGGGTGTTGTGTGTAGAATTCTGAGGAAAAAAATGAATTTAATCCATTTTGGAATAAAGCTGTAACATAACAGAATATGGAAAAAGTGATGCGCTGTGAATACTTTCCAGATGCACTGTAGATGGAGATAAAATCATTGACCATAAAAATATAACCCACACATTTAGAGAATACTACAAGTTATTGTCTCTTATTATCTTTAAACAGGTTAGAATGCAATCTAATGAGTTTTTTAATGCATTACAAATACCACAGCTAGATACTCTTAGTGCAGACGAACCTGATAAACTTATGACCCTCTCAGAATTCACTCCAGAGTGGAAAAGCACCATACCCTGATGGCTACTTAGTGGAATTAAACAAAAAAATTCAAATAAGTTAGCCCCACTACTATTAACAACATTTATAGAAGCTGGAGACAATAAAATTCTATCTCAAACTTTTCGCAAACATTCATTACTGTCTTTCTTGAGAAAAATTAGGACTTATTACAATGTGCATCATAAAGACCAATTTCACTTCCCAATAATGATGTTAAAATACACTCCAAAGTTCTAGCTAGAAAGACACATTTATTAAAGGCAGAAACTTAGCTACTAATCTTCAATATTTGTTTAATTTAATATACTCATCTATAAAATCTAACAAACCAGAGATCTTATTATCTCTGGATACAGAAAAAACATTTGACATGAGACTACTTATTCACCACATTGCACAAATTTGGGTTTGGCCCAAATATATGTGCAAGGATCAAATTACTCTATACTAGTCCAGGAGCCTCTGTTTCTATTAACAACATTATTTAAAACTAATTCAAACTAGAACATGGTACTCGACAAGGAAGCCCCTACCACCATTGCTCTTTGCAACAGTCATTGAGCCTTTGATCATTTACTTGAGAAATGTATCAGAGATAAAGGCGATTATCAGAGAAGAACTTGACAGTCACAATAGGCAGATGATATGGTACTGTTATATATAAGACCGACAAACTTCCATACCAGCAGTCTTCAAATCACTAATAGAATTTCAAAAGTATGTGGTATAGCAGGTCTGCGGCCATTTTAATAAATAAACAATGAACACTTGTGCTTTGGAGTGGAGCAGGTGAGAAGGATCTGTTGGGAAGATGCCCTATCTTAGGCGAAGTGGTGGCTCTGGTTGCAGGTTTGAATCCCGTAAATGCTAAAAGAGACTCTGCTCTGTTGGGCCCTTGAGCAAGGCCCTTAACCTGCAATTGCTGAGCACTTTGAGTAGTGAGAAAATAGCTATATAAATGCAAAGAATTATTATTATTATTAATTATTATCTCCTGGTTGGTGCGAGGCGGTCAGCTGCCCGTGTGTTGCCTTGCCGGCACATGAGGTCAGTCTGATTGCCTTATCATCAGCCCGGGGAGACAATAAGCTAATCGCACCTGCAAAAGCTCCCCAGCCTATAAAGGGCAGCACAAGATGAGGAGAAAAAAATGAAAGAGTCAAGAAGATAGCGGAGGTTAAAAGATGGGAGAAGAAGCAAGCAGGAGAAAGAGAAAACAAGCCGGTGAACAGAGTGGAAGCAGGTGGACAGGAATAGAGTCCCAAGGAGGAGCGAGTGGCCATCACTCAGGAGGGGGCTGAGGGTCACGCCTGTTGAGCGGTTAGGGTGCAGGAGTTACCTTCATGCTCAGGGGTACTTTCGGCAGGTGAAGCAATGTGCAGTGGTGGAGGTGCAGAGTGCCTGCGCTGGGTGGAGCAGCTGAACTGGCAAGTGTTCAGACAGAGCAGGGCTCGGTGGTTGCCCATGGACGCTGTGGGATTGGTGGTGGGGGACATGGGCCGAAAGAGATGGGTGTCTGGACCTGATGGTCGATGTCTCTCTGGGCTGCAAGGTCCGAATAGGATAATCCAGAGAAGCGCGAGTTTTAATAGAAGCCACCAGGGCTTATGTATTTTAAAATGAGTTTCCTGCATTGTGTTGTTTTAACCTGTTTTTAACATATTTCTCTATTTACTGATTTGTAACCTCCACAGAACATTTTTAATGGATTATTTATGTATTAAACTTTTTTGAGCACTGCACTTGGGACACTTGGATTTTGATTATTTATAATAAAAGCACTAGCACTTTTCACCATCTCCTTGTTTGGTGCGTTTTGTCCTCATCTGCCATGCTCATGCCGGTCATGACTTATGGACAGTATCTGGTTCAAGAGGCTCCCAAAAGCGAAGAGTGAGGAAGGAGCAGACCTGCACCATCGCAAGATATCTGGACTCAAAACTAATCTGAATAAAAGCGTGCACTTTCCAGTGAATTCTCTAGCATTCAATATTAAGACTGGACACCTTCCTATTTATTTTACCAGATCAATTCAATACGTAGGTGTAAACATCACAAGTAAATATATCTTTTTCAAGAAAATTTTGCTATATGCATGGAAAAAATTAAACAAAATTTAAACACACGGTCTACCCTCCATTTCACATTAACAGGGAGAATTCATACTGTCAAGATGAGCATCCTTCCTAAGGTTCTATTTCTATTTCAGAGCATCCCCATATAAACTAACAAATCATTCTTCAAGAAATTAGATTCAATTATAACCTCATTTATTTGGAATTTTAAACATCCACGCATCCAAAGGGCTCTCCTACAACAACCTAAAGCAGAAGGGGGAACAGTACATAACTTTCAATTTTATTACTGGCCAGCAAATATAAAACCTATAAAGACATGGACATTGACACAGATTGATGAATATACACAAGCCAGTTCTGCCATAAAAATGCAATCTTGCTGTACTTCTTTATATGCCCTACTTTGTGTCCCAATAAATACAAATTATCATCAATACACTAATAATCCAATTGTCATCAGTCACTCAGAATATGGAACCAATATAGGATACACTTTAAGACAGAGAAGCTGTCACCTTCTTCTATCTTCTCAAACCTAAACAGTATTTAATGTTCGGAAAATGTCAGGGATTAAGACACTTAGAGATTTGTATATAGATAATGGCTTTGCCTCTTGAGAACAATTACACTACAAATTTAACTTCCCATCAACACAATTTTTCCACTACTTTCAAATCAGAAACTTTGCTAAAAGCAACATGCCCAATTTTCCTCACCTCCCACCAATTTCTATTCCAGAGGCAATGCTGATCAGTTTTGAAAACTAGGGCAGTATCTCAATAATACATAAAAACATTTCAAAGTCTCTTCCTTTCAAAGATCCTAGGATATGAAGGATCTTTCTCTTAGCATTTCAGAAAAGGGGTGGAAGGCAGCCATGCACAGAATACACTATCTCCGTATGAAAAAAAACATTCAATCATCCATTTTAAAATCTTTTCTCAAACCCAAACCTTAGAACAAACATTTATAATCTTTTCTTTGATGTTTTTAAAGATTTACTCTTGAAGACTCTCCTCTCTCTGAAGCAAGGATTGAATTCTGGTTTGTTAAGTTTGACATGATTGTTCAGAATGTTGTTTTCTTCAAATAAAATCAATAAAATTAAAAAAAAAGAAAGATATTGGGGAGAAATGCAAAATAGTGCTCAAATTGTTACTGGGTCTGCAAAAAGCAAATAAAGACAAATTGTATTAAACAAAATTTATTAAAGGAGCATCATGTCACTTTAAATACAAATCAACCACAGAAATGCCATTTCCAGGTGACCTTGTTACATTTTTAATTGATACAACTAGCTGAGGTGAAAGTTCAGGTTTATGCCACAAACTAGTATAATTCAAGTAGTTTTCTTTTCTCCGAATTGTCTGGCTCATAGCTCTGACTTTGTAGGGTTTCAGGAGAAATGCGCTGTGGACTTTCCCTATTTGCATGATTAAAAGCTTTTTTGCATTACACAGTATGGTAACTTACTATGCTTATAACAACCAACTTTACCATCCTCTTGTTAAGAATACCTCACAAGGGCCAGAATATCAGATATTTCTATAAGTAGCCTCCATGCCACTTGCACCCATGACATGGGCCAAACCAATAACTTTCTACAGTATACTAAATCAGTAACAAGAAATATAATTTCTGAACAACACTTTCACCCATGCAAACCTGACCTGGAAATCAAGTAATTATCCTTTATATTATTATCAGTTTATTTAATTTTTAGAATAAGTTTTTACTTTTTGAGCAAATCTCTTGGTTCAGAATTGGCTTTTAAGTTAAACTCATATTAAAACTTAATATTTCATTTTTGATCTGGGAAATGATTTTTTTCCCTGTTGCAATAAAAATTCCATTACTGTTTACCAAACAATGCAAAAGTTCTTTGAAATTGTATCAGACTTCACAAATTCGATATTGCAACATTGCTAGGTGGTATTCCCTGCATTGAAGCAAATCAGAATGAATATCGAGATGAATTAAGGATGTTTCTGTGCTGTGACCCAGACTGAAATTTCCCATATAAAAATTGTGCATCCTTAAATAAGACTGAAGTTGTGAGATTATAATTTTCTGTAAGTCTTCGAAAGAAAAATATGCATTTTTAAAGAAGTCCAAAATTTTTAATAATGAAGGATTAAAAATAATAATGTCTAATGATGACAATACAATTTAATGCGCAGTGGGTAGCGCTGCTGCCTCGCAGTTGGGAGACCTGGGGACCTGGGTTCGCTTCCCGGGTCCTCCCTGCGTGGAGTTTGCATGTTCTCCCCGTGTCTGCGTGGGTTTCCTCCGGGCGCTCCGGTTTCCTCCCACAGTCCAAAGACATGCAGGTTAGGTGGATTGGCAATACTAAATTGGCCCTAGTGTGTGCTTGGTGTGTGGGTGTGTTTGTGTGTGTCCTGCGGTGGGTTGGCACCCTGCCCGGGATTGGTTCCTGCCTTGTGCCCTGTGTTGGCTGGGATTGGCTCCAGCAGACCCCCGTGACCCTGTGTTCGGATTCAGCGGGTTGGAAAATGGATGGATGGATGGATGTATTCACTATGTCCACTGCCTGCGTAACTACTGTCTAGTACTTTCAACAAAGTAAATTGCATTGTAGGTTTACGAACATTAAGGATGCTTTATTTTAGAAATAAGGTGGAAATTGTCCACCATTAACTTAAACGGGGTGAATGCAAGGTATGACATTAGCTGTCACTACTACTATACTATGCAAGAAATCGTCTGCTTTTACTTTCTCTGAAGTACACATATGGTGGAAGTATTGTATTTATGAAAAAAATGATTAGGTTTTCAAAGGAAAAACATGTTTTGATGTCCCATCTTTTTGGAAAGATTTTTGCATGAAGACACAGGCATACAAGTGTGCTCACAATGCGGATCTACCAATTCATAAGAAATTTTGAGGAAAAACTGAACTCATTTTAAAACTGGATTACACTTTGTTGAATTCCAAAACTTCGGTTTTGGGCTTTTAAAAGTTCAAAGTTTTAAAGCTGATACAAACAACAACCAAGCCACTGTTCAAAAGTTCACTAAATTTGAGATATGCATTAAAGACTTAGGGTGAAGCATTTTTATGATTTTCAGTTTGATCCAAAGCTTGCACTTCAAGCTTTTAAATGTTAAAATTTTCAAAAGCAGTAGTCACAACAGCTAAACTCTAGTTACATCACTAATTTATTACAATGTCTGTCTGTTTATAGCAGGAAAAAATATTTTTTAAAAGTTCTCCTATTGAAATTTTTAACTAATCACCTTCTAGTTAAAAATTGGAGGTGCTAGCCCCAAGACCAATCTTAGCTGTGTGATGGAAAGCATGGGTACTACTCCTCTACAATATTCTATTTCTCTATCTGTAATATTTAACATCTTCAATGAAACAAACTCTTGAGTACAGGTATTAACATAAATGAACATAGCAATAGCTATAAATAGATTCTCTGATTTTTCAAATTTAGGCCAAAAATATAAGTCAAAATATTTCAGTTGCATAGAAAGTTATTTTTTTTGTTTTTTAAAATAGATTTGCTTTAAAGCAGACTAAAAGACTAAAATATAAAAAATAAACTTACATGGTACTACATAATGCATATTACTTTGGAAAACTTACAAAATATATATACAAATATAAACCCATGTGCTGGCCACATCAGTTTTTCCAATTTAAGGATGAATACTTACTAGCCATTCGCTTTTTTAACACCAGTAAGAATTTAGTTTTAGAACTCAATTGAGAAAAAAAAAAATCACGTCATTAAATCAAATTTTTTAAAATAGTAAGCGCAAGGGTTGGAATACTATAATTCAGTATCACAAGACGTGGAAACTGACTACTTAATCTGCAATTTAGCTAGCTAGCTAAAATTAAAGACATGTATAAAACCATAACTGCTAATAAGTGAAATTATGTAAAAAAAAAGTTATGATTTATGTTACACATACTATTGCTATACATAAAACTTGACTGTTAGAAATCTGCAAGTGTCCTATAAAGATGCTTTCAATCCATGCGGACTGGTAAACTTGCAAATTATTACACATTTAGTTACAGTCTGTATAGAAAAGAATCACTCCTGTTCAAAACATTCATATTTTGTTGCTTTGCAGTCTGAAATGACTGCATTGTGAGGAAGCATCAGTTATGGCACTACGGCCATGTGGTGCACTTCCCCGAAGGTGATCCGGCTCGTAAGATCCTCATTGTTGGGGACCCAAGTGGCTGGACCTGGCCAAAGGGTCGCCCACGTAACACCTGGCCGCAGCAGATACAGGGTCATTTCCGGAGGGTGGGACTGGACCGCGTGTCTGCCTGGGGGGTTGCAAACCGGGATCCTGAGTTGTTTCGTCGTGTAGTGGGTGCGGCAACGCACTGTACCAGTGCATGCTCCCCAACTTGACTTGACTTGACATAATCTCTAACCTGCTCTGCATGTGTATCACTCCAACGTTTTTGAACCTCTTTACAATGTTCTATTTTGTCTTCTACTCTTTGTCTTTTATTTCTGACCCTGCTTGGAGCTGAGAGCGCAGGAACTAAGTCTGACAATAGCATTCACATTTAATTCTCATTCAATGAGAAGTGAATGGACCGTGGGCGAGGTTGTAAATGTTTGAGAGTAGGGCAAGACGTGTCAAAATCTATTGGCAAAAAGTCTTGTCTCATGGAAGTTAAAATCATCTCCGAGAAAGTCTTGTCCCAGGATTCCTTTTATAATAGATAGAAATAAAATTTTAGGCTGACAATATATTGTTTTCAAAACACTGTTCCTAGTTTATAGTTTCTTGAAATGTGCTATTTACTGAATTAACAAAATAGTAGATATTCACATTTCTCAAGAAGGTTTGGTTATATTCTGATGACTACCCTGGGAACACTGGAGGTTGAACTGGTGGGAAGCATATGTCTCCCTCCTTTTGCACGATACCCTGACCAATCTGTAGGAAAACATTCATATATGGCTGTTTCTACCACAGTGAATACCACCAACCATCATTAAGACTTTTTTTTTTTTTTACAAAAAAGCCTGAAGTTTGTTTAAAGGAAGTTCCCGTCATCAAAACTACACATGCATTTCTTCAAGTTTCATGATATTTTGTGGAAAAGAATACTTTTGACTAAACTACCATAAAGCAGTTGCTGGAAGGAAAAAAAAATCTGATTTTGTGATAATTTACCAAGAGTTGTTTCGAGTGAAAATTGGCGAATTAAGATCAGAGAGTGATTGATAAAAAAAAAAAAGACTAAAATATTTTAAAAACTATAATAAAAAAAAAATGTACATTCACATTGTGTCCTCTAAACCAGGGGTCCCCAACCACCGGTCCGCGACCCACTGCCGGGCCCGTAGCCGTCTGACAGCCGGGCCGCGAGAGAACTGCCGGCAACGGAGACTCACTCAGACTTTTCAGAATACTTGGCGGGCGGGGCTTTGCAGCGGCACAAAGAGAGGAGAGAGACCGAGGTGAGCGAGTATTACAACAAAGTATCTTTATGGTCCCGACAGTTTCCCCATATGACACGAGTCTATAGAAATCTCGTTACTACGAAGTACATTCAGCAGATGCTTTCATTACAACGAAGTCACCTTGAAATGCTTGAATGAATCATCCACAGAGCAGTTAGATCTGTGGTCGCAGCTCAGTCCTACACATTTAGATAGATTTACACAACGATCCCCAAACAAACATTGTAAAAAAAAAAAAAAAATCTTTCTTTGAACTTTCCTCGTACAGTTTTTTTTTTTTATGTTTTTGTTGTCTGTGGTTTTCAGTGATACCTTTTGCTTATTGCTTGTCAACATTTGAAAAACATCCATTGGAATTTAACTCATTGTCACTCTCCTATAGAAACGGCAGACACGAAAAAAACGATAACAGTGTTAATGTTTGTGATGTGCAGTCTGTTGGAATGACAAATGCTTTGTTATATGCAAAAAAAGAAGAAAAATCTCGGGTTGCAAACGTATGCGAAATGCTTAATAACTTAATAATAATAGAAATGTTATGTAAATTGTGTATAAAACTGCCCCCCCTCCCCCACAGACCGGTCCATGGAAAAATTGCATCTAATAAAATGGTCCTTGCTGTCAAAAAGGTTGGGGACCACTGCTCTAAACTAAAGATTCCAAGGTTTCCACAAATTCATAACATGCCTAAATTTCCACTTAGATGGCAAAACGAACACATCTCATATTACAAACTACGACATAAAAATCAGAAGGTAACAGTAACCATTATTAGGAGAATTATTGTTTTAGAAATTTCACATTCAACTAATTGTTTTTAAATCATTTATGGATCTGTAGTAATTAAAAACCTATTTAATTTACTTATTAGATATAATTTGTATGATAAGTGGTCCATGGTAATGTGCAATTTTAAATAAATAATCATGAATCCTACAGTGTGCAGGTGAATGTGCACATGCTGTTCCGAGGTTGATTGGGGTGCTTGGCCAATCACGCACTCACATGCAGATGTGAGTGGGTCAGTCAGGTGCTTCATTCACACCTTGAAACAGGTGGAGGACAGCACCTGCATTCAATCAGTATTATAAACGGGGAGCCTGAACAGCAGAGAGATAATTGCATGTGAAGGGGGGAAAAAAGTATAGCTGGAGACTAGAACAGTCAGGAGTAAACCAGACGGCAACAGCAGCATCACTGCGTGAGAGAACAGGCAGAGTGACCAGGCCCCAACAGCAGAAAATGATGAATGGCGCTCCATGGGGTGTCTCCACTAAATAGTGTAGGAGTGAGGGCAATGAACAAATCTCCCCAGCATCCTGGTAGCACCATGCTGGCATATGGGATGATGGAGTTCTGGCTGTGCATGTCTAGGAGGATGCCAGTCGAGGCAGAAGGGACGAGAGATAGGAGAGGTGGTCATAATTGTTAGCGTCTCTGCCAGTTGGAAATCCTGCAGGGGTGAACTAGCGAAACGTGGTGAAGGATGCGCTGGGCTGGCTGAGAAGGAACTTATTGCCAATATGGTTTAAACCTGGAGTGACTGTTTTATCTGGATTTTAGAACTGTTGTTTTTATCCTCCACAAGTTACTCTGGATTTTAAGAAATTAATTATTGATGCATAGCACTTTTTTGTTTGTTTGTTGTTTAAAATAAATGCACTCTGCACCAACCCCTTGCTGACTATGTGTGTCATCATTTGCCCGCCTCATCTCGGAATACAAATATCAACGCTTCATGGTTCAAGAGCCTTCTGGAAGCAACCAGGGAGTGTGGAGCTGACCCAGACAGTTGCATTGTTTGTTTCAAAATAGCTTCACTAGCCTAGGATAAAAATCAAACATAACATACTCATAGAACAGTACACCTGACAAAACACACAACAAACAGAAAAGTAATACTAAAGGAAATTAAAACACTTATTTGTGCCTTCTCCAGTCAACCTGTTGAATATTGTAAGATTTTTGATTATTAATATAAAGGTGTGGTTTAACATTACAATTATATATGGATGTGGCTTAAGTAATTTTGCAAAAGAAAAATAATACCCTGACAAACAGTGCACAGATATGAACAAGACAAACATTACTTTTTGAACTTCTATCAAGTTAATCTGTTGAGACAAAACCACTTATTTGTGTTTACATTTTGGTCCCTTTGACCTTCTGCTTATAATCTATTTTCTAAGCACTGGAAGAGTCAAATTATTTCAGGATTGCTATTATATGCTTAAAATAAATAATACTTTTAATGAAACCATCAGTTCATTTAGCCATCACAAACATAAAGCACTTAAAAATAAAAACAAATGCTTGATCAATTGCTTGCATATGTTTCTAGAAATTTAGAGTAGTTTTTTTTTTATTTTCTTCAAGTGTAAAACTAAAGCACTTGTTCAAAACCTTACCTACAACACTGAGCATCTAAAATGTTAAGATTTCATTTATAGTTATACTGTCACAGATCCATCTAGCACCCACTACTAAATGGGAACACTACTAAACTGAGGCCAAAAAAAAAAAAAAACTATGTTGTGTAGGGGTCTAGCTGTAACGTTTTACTAATAAAGATAACAAGCTAATCTTTCAAAATCATTTAATGGCTGGTCATGGTAATGTAGTGCAAAATACTCTAGCTTTACACGGCACGTCTGCAGTAACTTGATGTTAAAGTTAGTGCTGGTAAAAAAACAAAAAAAAAAATACTTTTTACAAAAGAATGTCAGCTTTTGCCTTTGAAAAAGACCTTTTTTGTTTTTTTAAACAAATTTGAATTATATTTGAATAGTGATGTTAAATCTGCCAGCCCTGGTACATACACTGAACTTATTCAGATGTTTCTGTTTACTAACTGAAAAATAGTAATGCTGAAAAACAATTCTAAAAATAAAAATTCAAGCATGATTACATCAGTGCTATATCAATTAGTGAATACCAAGATTACCTTAATACATAATTCGCCTGACTCCTCACTAACGTCCGTCCGAAGCCAAATGCGTAGTCGCTTTCTGCGCACGTCCGAAGCCGAATGCGCAGTCGCCTTCTGCGCAGCTGCCCGAAAATCCTTACGAGACCGAAATCCAACCCCAACATTGCGGCAGGTGGCGGATTTAGCCTACGCATTTCGGGATTATTATTCTGAAATCCCAAATCCTTCCACCCAGGCGTAGGATATTAGCATCGATCACAGTTAACCCTCACACTCAAAATAATACATAAGAACATATTATTATTATTATTAAGTACTTTCAGTGGCAGGAACGACTCCACAGCCATCACGATCATTACACTACCATCGTCCGCAGATGTTGATGTGTGCGAAGCAAGGTACACATTCTAAGCCGCATACAAATCTCCACAGGTGGCGCGGTACGCATTGTTGTGCGCTGCTGCTGAGATCTGAGTAAAATAAAACGCTGCTGGCCTATTCGCACCAAGCACTGAATGTTCACCACACCATCTGGACTGATTTTAATGCCCCTTGCATCCTTGCCCTTTCAAAACTGCTTATTCTCGCAACTTGGTGCCAACGGCTGCAAAAATTCAAAGAGAAAGGCGACTTCGATTAAAGCTCTAGAGGCCTGAAAGGCGGTTTCGACTACAGCTCGAGGCCTAATTACGCATTCTGATTCAATTACGCATTCATTCAATACACCTATATCAGGTTTGTGGTGCTTATACTTATTACTATTCCATATTTTACTGGAACATTCATCATTCAATATTATACTATAGGGCTGGAAAATTCATCAACTAACAGTACAAGCCTGCACAGTAATGAGTGAAGCGGACTAAAATCATTACAAAAAAACTTCTTCGTTTCTTCTTTTACTTTTCGTTGATTTGTATTTCTCATTTTTTCCCTTTTACTGCCATAGGCCTACATAATTATAAAATATGGCAATTTTTATGCACATGACACAAAATAAATTAAGCTTAAAGACTACATGTGTTTCCAAATTCAAAGGGCATTCCCTGTCAAACTAGCATTCGCCATGACTATAAACAAGTCACAAGGACAAACATTTGACATGGTAGGAATATTCCTTGCCGAACCCGTTTTCAACCATGGTCAATTGTATGTGGCTTTTTCAAGAGTCAGAAGGGCGAGTGATGTGAAGGTGCAAGTTAAAGATGGGCCACATCAAGGGAAATTACTACCAAACAGTGAGAGTGTCTTCACAAAAAATGTAGTCTACAGAGAGATTTTACAACTTTAGTTGCATAGTGACAGACCTCCAGTATACAAACAAAAAACGTTGTCATAGATAGCATGTACTTTTTAAGTGTACAGTATTTTTCGCCGTGATAAAGTCATACATATCCCAAACATCTTAGTTAATTATCACTTTCTTATTTATTTCTTACTTATCATTTCTTCTTCATACACTGCTGACACAAACTCGTGCCCGTTTCATCTTACTTTGTCGAAATGGGCTTTTTGTCTAGTTCAGTGTATTTACAAAATCTATATATAAAACATGATAATAATGTAATAAAAATAAAAATAAATAAAAATGTAATAATTTCATTAAGGTGTGTTCCACAAAGAAACAGTCAAAACAAGGAACATATATTTTACATACACACACACATATATATATATATATATATATATATATATATATATATATATATATATATATATATATATATATATATATATATATACACGAGCTGTATATACCCGGCGTTGCCCGGGGCAGAAGTAACCTAATCGGTCAAACACTTACATATATACCAAAGTAAACCTAATCGGTCAAATAGTTACATATATAAAAAAACCGAACCTAATCGGACAAACAGCTAATCTATATACATAAGCAAACCTAATTGGTCAAACAGTTACATAAATACAAAAGCAAACCTAATCGATCAAACAGCTTCATATATACAGAAGCGAACCTAATTGGTCAAACAGTTATGCATGTGCAGAATGATTTTACAAACATTATGCGTGTTAACAATCATTAAAAAGAAAAGATTGAGGAACTGTTCTTCTATATGTGATGAAGCCACTAATCAGACAGATTTTTTTCAGGACCCAGCTGTTTCATAACTAAACTACTGCCACCCCAAAGTAATGCCTAATAGTGGTTTTTGGGGTAGCTGTGGAATAAAGAGGGTGTTTTTTAGTCAGTAAGAATCTGACAGTACCCTTCAGTACGGGCTGAAGGGTGCCTATGTAAGGTTTTACATCCTTCCCGTATGGAAAAAAAAAAAACATACTAAACTTTTTTTTCATCATTACACATAATCTCAGTCAAATGGAAGTACGCATTCTCAATTTATTTTTATCTAATTTTTACTTTTTCACAAAGCCATCCCATGCCAATTTGTATGAATAAACTTTTGCTAGAGAGTTAGCAAAAGTTTATTCATGCACATATTTTAATACAGATAATCTATCTCTAATCAAGGTTCTCATTTTCATTCTAATTTAAAATAATAATAGATACTCATTTTTTTCTTCTGTTTTAGAAAAACCAATCTATGCCACCTACGTCTTCGTCAAGTCTTCTTCTATATGTGATGAAGCTGGATGAAGCTGAGTTCCTCAATCTTTTCTTTTTAATGATTGTTAACACGCATAATCTTTGTAAAATTATTCTGCACATGCATAACTGTTTGACCAATTAGGTTCGCTTCTGTATATATGAAGCTGTTTCATCGATTAGGTTTGCTTTTGTATTTATGTAACTGTTTGACCAATTAGGTTTGCTTATGTATATAGATTAGCTGTTTGTCCGATTAGGTTCGCTTCTGTATATATGAAGCTGTTTGTCCGATTAGGTTCGGTTTTTTTATATATGTAACTGTTTGACCGATTAGGTTTACTTTGGTATATATGTAAGTGTTTGACCGATTAGGTTACTTCTGCCCCGGGCAACGCCGGGTATATACAGCTCGTATATATATATAGCAAAATACCCGCGCTTCGCAGCGGAGAAGTAGTGTGTTAAAGAGGTTATGAAAAAAAAAGGAAACATTTTAAAAATAACGTAACATGATTGTCAATGTAATTGTGTTGTCATTGTTATAACTGTTGCTGTCTTTTATATATATATATATATATATATATATATAGATATATATATATTATATATATAATATACACACACACATAAACATTTATATACATATACATATATATACACATATCTACATATACACATCTACATATATATACACACACATACATAAACACACACATAAGACTTACTGAGTGAAACGGGCTTTCATTGACAATCATGTTACGTTATTTTTAAAATGTTTCCTTTTTTTTTCATAACCTCTTTAACACACTACTTCTCCGCTGCGAAGCACGGGTATTTTGCTAGTATGTATATATATATATATATATATATATATATATATATATATATATATATATACACATATACACACATACATGCAGTTTTAATAACACAGAAATCAATATAAACATTAACATCATTATCATATGAGAATATGAAGTAATATATAAGAAGCACATTTCATATAAATATAAATTATTAAACAGTAAAATCTTCTTCTGTAATTTGCTACCGTGGCAATTTGTGTGTCTGTCCAGGATTTTAAATGACCTGTAGTTCGCAAACCGTTGCACCTATACACTTGAAATGTGGTACACATATACGTCACGTCTACTATCCGCTTTATGGGTGATGATTGTTTTAGTCTTTTTATCTTTATTTTATTTTATTGTACAATCAAGTCCTATCTGCGCACACCAGGGCAGCCGTGGGCGGATGTGTATGGTGTATTCACTCGATGTTATCGTGCATTGCGCTGTCAGTGGTATTTTGATAAAAGAATTTGAACAATATATAAGAAGCGTATAAATTATTAAACAGTAAAACATTAACATTTAAGAAGTAAAGTTACATTAAGTACTACTGCTGTGCCTTCGGGTATACCTCATTTTTTGTTTGCCCATTACATGCTTAAATGTATACATTTTTTGGTGCACCTACCCGAGAACACGCGACATATAACCGAGCGTGGTAGAAGCATGGATTTTAAACACACGTTGAGTTGATGTGCTGGTCTCCCTCGTGAAATAACTGGTAATGTTTGACTAAAATCTACAGCGAGTAAAACGACATTAGCTCCTATTTTTTTTTTTACGATCTCTGAGATGTTGCTTTTTTCGGTTCAAGGCTTCATAAGCTCTTTTATGTTGTATGGTGTACTTATCCCAAACCATCATCTTTGAATGTTGCAACACTTTCGCCTTGTATGTAGATCCGGGTAATTACATTCATTGCATTCCTAGTCTGAATCACAATGTGATTGTATGGGTGGTTACCTGGCACTGTAGGGTTGCCACCCGTCCTTTAAAATACGGAATCGTGCCGCGTTTGAGAATGAAATTGCGCGTCCCGTTTTGAATCAATACTGGACGGGATTTATCCCGTATTTTTTTTATTTTTTTTTTAAAGCAGCGTCTCATGCAAATCATCCCACACGCATTTTATGAAGATGCCTCCTTTCCTACTTTTGATTGGGTAATACTTGATGTCATCGTTAGTTTGATTGGTGTTTTTAACTGTCCAGTGAGTAGGGCGTGTCTTTCAACGGAATGAAAAAAAGGCCCACCCGACGACCCACCCATTCCATTTTTATATATATAGATATATACACATACATACATACATACATACATACATACATATATATATATATATATATATATATATATATATACATACATATATACAGTGGGGCAAAAAAGTATTTAGTCAGCCACCAATTGTGCAAGTTTTCCCACTTAAAAAGATGAGAGAGGCCTGTAATTTTCATCATAGGTATACCTCAACTATGAGAGACAAAATGAGAAAGAAAATCACATTCTCTGAGAATCCCTGGGTAATGCTGGTTTGACTTTGTGTCGAACAAGCAGTTGCTCACAGAGTCCCAAATGAGACACATTACCTGCATCATTGTGAGGGAGTGTCAGTTACGGCACTATAGCCATGTGATGCGATTCCCTGAGGGTGATCTGGCACGCAACTCTCCATCAACTGTTAATTTCACTGTTAACTTAACATCAAATACAAGACTCATAATTTAGAACAAAATAATTTAAATTGAACAATTAATTCAAAGTTGGGTACATTACATAGAACAGATTGCAAGATCATTTTTAAAATTTCTCAAATTTCACAGAAAAAAAAAATCACATACAATTAATGTCAATGTCAATTTATTTATATAGCACATTTAAACAAACATAGTAATGCTGTGGCCAAAGTGCTTTACAAAAATAGAACAAATTAATATAAAACATAAATTGAAATAAAATATATGAACATAAAATAAAATACATAATAAATAGAAGTAATGTTATATACATAAAAAATAGAAGTAATGTAATATAATCACAAAGAGGAAGCCATCAGTATTACTGAAGGTCACTGAATACAAATGAGTAGAAATAAGTCTTTAATCTTGTTTTAAACAGTTCAATTGTAGACGACTCCTTTATATGATGAGGTAGAGAGTTCCACAGGCGAGGTGCGACAGCTGCAAAAGCCCTGTCCCCCTTGGTTTTACAATTGGTACGAGGGACAACCAGAGACAGCTGACCAGAAGATATAAGCACTCTAGATGGCGGATGTAAAACACACAGTTCAGATAAATAGGCAGGAGCAAGCCCATGTAAAGATTTAAAAACGAGCAGCAGGATTTTAAAATCAATTCAAAAACTGACATGCAGCCAGTGTAAAGAAGCTAAAATAGGAGAGACAGAGTCATACTTTCTTGCCCCAACCAGAAAGCGAGCAGCAGCATTTTGTACCAACTGTAACTGTGTATCAACGATTTGTTAATCCCAGAATACAGCGAGTTGCAGTAATCGAGGCGACAAAAAATAAATGCATGAGTAGCTATCTCAAGATCCCTAGAAGATAAAAAAGGCTTTATCATACCTAATAGACGAAGTTGGAAAAAGCAACTCTTGACTACAGAATTTATTTGTTCCTCAAAAGAGAGGTTACTGTCAAAGGTAACACCAAGATTGCGGACTTGAGGTTTGGAAAAGACAGAGAAAGAGCCGAGAAGACCAAGACCAATTTGGGCTTTACCTGATGGACCCACTATAAGCACCTCCGTTTTATTTTGATTTAGATCAAGAAAATTATTAGCCATCCAGGATCTCAATTCAGACAGACAGTTGTGGAGTTGAAATGTTGTACAGTTGCAGCCAGGAATATAAACCTGAGTATCATCAGCATAGCAGTGAAAAGAAATGTTAAATTTCCTAAAAATTGCTCCAATAGGGTGAAGGTATATGGAGAATAAAATAGGACCCAAAATGGATCCCTGAGGAACACCATATTTAAGAGGAGCAGTAGATGAAGAAGAGGAATTAAAAGTCACTGAAAAGTGTCTACCAGTTAAATATGACCTGAACCAGTTAAGAGCAGCCCCTTTAAGCCCAACAAGATGTTCAAGACGCATCAGCAATATTTCATGGTCAACAGTGTCAAAGGCAGCGGACAGGTCAAGGAGATGAAGGACTGCCGCATCACCTGAGTCAGTAATAAGAGAGATGTCGTTAAACACTTTCAGGAGTGCCATTTCAACACTATGATAACGCCTAACGCCAGATTGGTAGATCTCAAATAAATTATTAGAGTTAAGGTGATCAACCAATTGATTATAAATAATTCTTTCTAGAATTTTAGCCAGAAATGGCAGTTGGGAAATTGGACGAAAATTAGCTAAAACTCCAGGGTCTAATTCTGCCTTTTTAAGACAGGGGCGGACTGCAGCATGTTTAAAAAATGAGGGCACAACACCCGAACTAATAGAATCATTGATGATGGCTAATAAGGGTGGGCCCAACACATCAAAGGCTTCCACTAGGAGACATGGTGGTACAATATCCAGAGGACTGGGGGCTGGTTTAAGGGTGTCAATAGTTCTTTTTAGCTGTGAAAGTGAAACTAGATCAAAGGATTCTAAGACAATGTCATGATTAACAGTAGAAAGTTCGTAGCCCGTTTGAACAATGCAACGGCGGATAGTATCAATTTTGCTGACAAAGAATGATAGAAACTGGTCACATGAATGGACAATGCTATTTGATCCAATCGCAGAGTGGGGGTGAATGGCCGCATTAATTGAATTAAATAAGACCCTAGGATTCTCTGAATGATGGAAAACTAAATCGGCAAAGAAATTGAAAAGAGAAGTTCTAAAAATCTGTTTAGAGACAATCAGTCCATCTTTTTTCCAATGCCGTTCAGCAGTTCGACAGGCCGGCGCAGTGATCGTGTATTTTCATTAAGCCAGGGAGCAGGTCTACCCTTATTACTACGTATCTTGGGCGGAGCAATTGAGTCTAAAATCGTTTTACAGGAGAAATTAAATTTTACGACAGAATCATCGATATCATTATTTTGGTCATGCACATAAAGAATAGAGAAAATGGTTTTAAAATCAGATATAATAGAAGAATTTAAAAAGCCCGAGCAGCGTGGGGGACCGCTATTAGTAGGGACATCGACAATAATATTCAGGTCCATCATTATAGAAAAATGATCAGTAAAAGAAACATCACATAAATCAATATTATTCACTGAAATATCACGAGTAAGGAGGAGATCGAGGGTGTGACCGAGAGAGTGGGTTGGCGTATTAATATGCTGTATAAAATCAAATGAGTTCAAAGGTGATAA
>NC_041404.2:91615988-91665988 GCF_900747795.2 Erpetoichthys calabaricus
AAGAAAACCTTTTTAAATGGATCGAAAATATACCAATAACAATTTGTTAAGGATCTGTTTTTTTGTGAACCTCCCTTTTCACAGCTGTCACGCTACGGCGTGTGTTTCGTTTATTTGACAGTATGTAGATCATGGTAATTACATTCATGGCATTCGTTTTCAGAATCACAATCTGATTGTATGGGTGGTTACCTGCCAGGTCACGCTTGTGGTTTGTCAGCAAGTCGCCTTATGTCCGCCACGTGCCCTCTTTCTGTTCCCAGAAGCAGATCATAGAATGGTTTTAATAGTTTACTTTCAAATAATGCAAAGAGTATGCGACACGTGTTTCTCCCTAATTCTGGGCTCATCAGGCGTACACACTCACTGCATCCCCTCTTGGGAATTGAATCTCTATCGTCAGCGCCAGAGGTGAAGCCCCTAACGTTGCGCTACGGCGTGTGGTTCGTTTATACCTCGTGTCTTCTCATTAAACTTTTATCTCGCGAATATGTTATTGCAATCCGCAGCGGGAGCGTTTCTATAAACTTAATTTAAACTTACATTTTACACCGTGCTTTTTTCCCTTATGAAGATGCTTGTATGCTTCACTCGCTCGCTTCTTATTGTTTCGCTCCCTTCTCAATTGTTTAATGAATTTTTTGTTCTTCGCTGTTTGCGGCTCCTCCTTCATTTCTCCCTACTGTGTTCTTTTATCTCGTGAATATGTTATTGCAATCCGCAGCGGGAGCGTTTCTATAAACTTAATTTAAACTTACATTTTACACCGTGCTTTGTTTCCCTTATGAAGATGCTTGTATGCTTCACTCGCTCGCTTCTTATTGTTTCGCTCCCTTCTCAGTTGTTTAATGAATTTTTTGTTCTTCGCTGTTTGCGGCTCCTCCTTCATTTCTCCCTACTACGTTCACAGTCTTTTCACGTGATTACGTGGGAGGCGTGATGACGTGACACTCAACTCCTCCTCCCACGGCCATCGAGCTGCCGTCCATTACAGTATATTGTGAAAAAAGAGGTTCCAGTTATGACCATTACGCGTTGAATTTCGAAATGAAACCTGCCTAACTTTTGTAAGTAAGCTGTAAGGAATCAGCCTGCCAAATTTCAGCCTTCCACCTACATGGGAAGTTGCAGAATTAGTGATGAGTCAGTCAGTCAGTAAGTGAGTCAGTGAGGGCTTTGCCTTTTATTAATTAGTATAGATAAAACTTTAACTTCATTTAAATAATCTGTATTGTTATTAATTAAACATGTGAGGACACGGTGCTGCAGCGCTAGCTAGTTCACGGATTGTTCCTGCATTGCGTTGTATTCTTGCTGGTGCTGACGCGACACTGGAAGGATAGATGGATAGAATAATTAAACATGTACTACGAAGATATTTCAATGTTCCTTAAAGGTTTTGAAGAATCTGCGTTCTAAGCTTACAGATGGCTTCACGTCTATTACATAGCTGATTGTGTGGCAATTGGGTATTTGGAGAAAAAAAAGTAAGGACAGGAATTGGAGGTTAATACGTTTGAAAGAGACAGTACTTCTGTAATAAATTATTTCATTGAAGGTAGCAAGCCTCTTGCGTGAGACATGAACAAGCACTGCGCCACCATGTTCCCATATTTAATAACATGCTTTCATTGCTATCATCATGAAAAAGATATCACATATACATCTCAGTATTTTAATTATTCAGAGAGCTGAAATATCACAAATGTAATGGATTATGTGTCCTGTCGGAGAAAAAGAAAGCCGGTTTAAGAAGCAGGTAGTGATTCACACACACAGAGCACATAGAAAATCGAATACAGAACAAAGCACTTAACATGCTACTTTGGTTACAATGGGATTTGAGAAACTAGTAAATTAAATGATTTTAAGATGAAGTTTATGATGTTCTACTTTAATGGCAAAATAAACTACGTGATTAAAGTGGAAATTTCAAGATTAATGTTGACATTTCGTGCTTTTTTCCCACTGTGTGCCTATTTTTTTTGTCTGTACCCTAATAAGCTTTCATATGACAGTCAGACAGTGGGCTACGACTCGCCTTTTCACGGCGACTTTGATATGTGATTTCTTTTTTATTTCGGGCACTGTGTGACTTTGTGAACTTGAGTTTTCGAGTTTCTCCGACACTCTGTCACTCGATCAACTTCATTTTGTTGATTATACTACTGTTTAAACCAACAAATAGTACGTTTTTCCTTTGCCTCCACTTGGTATTCGCTGAAATTCTTACATTTTCCCCCGTGCTTTTAATAATAATAATAATAATTCATTACATTTATATAGCGCTTTTCTCAGTACTCAAAGCACTATCCACACAGGGAGGAACCGGGAAGCGAACCCACAATTTTCCACAGTCTCCTTACTGCAAAGCAGCAGCACGTTTTCCCACTGTCTTTTCACAGAAGGCTATTTGTATTGATTTGCATATTCAAAGAGGTGTAATTCTGGAAGGAGTTGGGGCGGGACGGAAGGCGCGTGCATGTGCGTTACTTTTCATGCTGATCGGGATTTATGTAGCGGAAGAATGTGGAAGTTTGCGTACGTACAGATTCCTGCATCTGAATTTTTCTGTGCGTACACACATTCCCGCTTTTGCGCTTAAGCCAAGTTATAGTGTGAGTTCTACGCACTGCGTTATACATGAGGCCCCTGGAATCAGTTTTCTTTTGTGTCCCAATCTGTCAGCCATCTTTATACCAAGTTTATGTGCCGTATCCTATAGTGTTGCTTTCTTATACTGTTTGGCACAAGGTGTCCCTTTTTGAAACAATTAGTATCTTGCTCAATGTGTCAAAACAAGCATTGACGTTGCAGATATAAACAGCTCAAAAAAATCAAAGGAACACTTTGAAAACACATCATATCTCAATGGGAAAAAATCCTGCTGTATATCTATACTGATATGGACTGGGTAATGTGTTAGGAACGAAAGGATGCCACATTGTTTGATGGAAATGAAAATTATCAACCTACAGAGGGCTGAATTCAAAGACACCCCAAAAAATCAAAGTGAAAAAATGATGCGGCAGGCTAGAGCATTTTGCCGAAATTTCATTGTAGCAACTTAAAATCGTACTCAGTAGTTTGTATGGCCCCCCACGTGCTTATATGCATGCATGATAACGTCAGGGCATGCTCCTAATGAGATAACGAATGAATGGTGTCCTGGGGGATCTCCTCCCAGATCTGGACCAGGGCATCACTGAGCTCCTGGATAGTCTGAGGTGCAACCTGGCGGCGTCAGATGGACCAAAATATAATGTCCCAGAGGTGTTCTAATGGATTTAGGTCAGGCGAGCGTGGGGGCCAGTCAATGGTATCAATTCCTTCATCCTACAGGAACGGCCTGCATACTCTCGCCACGTGAGGCCGGGTATTGCTGTGCACCAGGAGGAACCCAGGACCCACTGCACTAGTATAGGAGTCTGACAATGGGTCCAAGGATTTCATCCCAATACTTAATAGCAGTCAAAGTGCAGTTGTCTAACCTGTAGAGGTCTGTGCGTCCCTCCCCAGACCATCACTGACCCACCACCAAACCGGTCATGTTGAATGATGTTACAGGCAGCTTAATGCCAATTGAGCAACACGGTGCCAGGCAGTGAGCACAGGGTGCAACTAGAGGACATTGGGCCCTCAGGCCACCCTCATGAAATCTGTTTCTGATTGTTTGGTTAGAGACATTCACACTACTGGCCTGCTGGAGGTCATTTTGTAGGGCTCTGGCAATGCGCATCCTGTTCCTCCTTGCCCAAAGGAGCAGATACTGGTCCTGCTGATGGGCTAAGGACCGTCTACGGCCCTGTCCAGCTGTCCTAGAGTAACTGCCTGTCTCCTGGAATCTCCTCCATGCCTTTGAGACTGTGCTGGGAGACACCGCAAACCTTCTGGCAATGGCATGTATTGATGTGCCATCCTGGAGAAGTTGGACTACCTGTGCAATCTCTTTAGGGTCCAGGTATCGCCTTCTGCCACCAGTAGTGAGTGACACTGACTGTAGCCAAATAAACCATTCCTGTTTTGGGGGTTGTCTCATTTTTGCCCCTCTAGTGCACCTGTTGTTAATTTAATTAACACCAAGGGAGCAGAAACTGATTAACCACCCCCTCTGCTACTTAACTGACCAGATCAATAGCCCAGAAGTTTCACTGACTTAATGCTATACTCATCCAAACTTTTACCTTCAAAATGATTTTTCATGCAAGTAAAAAAAAAAAAAAAAAATTCTGTTTACCACTAGATACAGAGAGACCTTACATTTTGTACACTAGACTGTGTTTTCATGCTGTATGGAGGAATATTTCAGACAAAAATTAAATAAATGTGCAAATAAATAAAAGTAATGTGAAATGTGAGCATAAATAAATAAATGTGTCATGAAATATGAGCATAAATAAATGTGTCTCAATTTTTTTTCTTTTTGTTGCTTATTTATTTAATAATTTATTTAATTAATTGATTTTGTCCATAATATTCCTCCAAACGCATCATTGAACGACGCCTTTGCTGGCAGCCCTGACTGCAGAACTAGCCATACAGACACATAAACCTAACCAGTGTGTCACGGGTGGCAGTCACTGGATTTTTGTGTGCAAATGACATATTTCAATAATGAAAGAGAGGAGACAAAATTGGAAATTAAGATTTATTTTAAAGAAGACACTCTTGGATATGTTGTAATACCATTATTACTTTTGAGTCACTTGTAGGTTTACAGCAACATACACAAACAACTTTGAAATATGGATTTGTCCTGCTGGCGGGTGTATCCAACAGGGGGCGCTAGCTCCCTTGTTGGAATAAGTTCTTTTGTAATTGTGGCGTGTTACATAACCCGAATCTATATAGATATAATATAAAAAGGCGATACCCCTCCATTAGTGATACGGCGGTAAGAAATCACATAGGAGAAATAACTTAGCTTTCTTTAGTGGCATAACAGATGCAGGAAGCCAATGACAAGCATGGGGGCCCAATGTATAAAGTCTGCCATTTTCGTTGCTGCATTGGAAGGATTTTCCGGATCGGATGACGTTATCTCCCATCCGTCCATCAGCTTCAAAGGTGTGCCAGGCAATGTTCCAAGGCTTTATACTCTTTCATCATGTGCAGTCCCCCACTTCGGGGAATCATGCCACTCCAAACAAGGAAAAGGGGATACAGTTTCATGCTGACTTAGACACACAAAAATATTATACAATGCCCATTTCGCAGTTGTCCCTGTCTTGTCTTCTAATGCTTGCCTAGCAGTTCTAAATGATGAGCCTCTTTGCTAAATCTGGCTTTGTATTAGCTGTGCATTTGAGTAGAAAGAAAAGTAGATTAAAAAAATATTTGTGCAGAGCACAGTGACATATTAAACATATACATAAGGTGTCCCGCTGTAATAAGTGTAAGTGGTTATTTGGGCATACAGGCAACTTTTTATGATGTTGATTAAGTTTTGCAGGTCATTTACTCCAAGATTGCATAATTCGCCCAGTTTATTTTTTCCAGTGGGGTGTTTACTCTCAGATATCACCTATAGGTTTATGAGATCATTATTGTCACGTGCATACAGTGAAAACTCTTATATTCATGGACTGTTAAATGAACCAGTGGATACCTAATCAATAAGAATAGGTAAAAAGTCAGTAGTAGCAATATGAAGTGAGAGAATGAATGTAAACTGTTCAAAGTTTACTTTTACCCATGAGCGTGAAATTGATAAGTGTCTTCTGGTGTGGAAAAGGAACAGTGGTAGCTTAATTGAAAGAACATAACTCTACACTAATTTGGGAAATGTACAAAACTAACAGACTGTCAGGTCTTACACCAACTTGGTAATGAAAGAGTATTTATGCAGGTGACTAACACCTTTATTACTTGGAGGAATGGGAGAGAATGTTGGAATCCCAAAGATTTACAGAAGGTAGGAGGTCCAGTATTCCAGTTAAAGTACTGCATAGCAAGTTGGTGACAGCATAGTCATGTCCTTTTGTCGCATACAAAATTGAATTGAATTTGCCATAGTGACATAAAGAAATGAGTGAAACAATGGAAAGAACTGTTGCATGTGCAGCACCTATAAAAAGTTTTTACGTTGGAAGTTTTCAAATTTTATTATTATATAAACTTTGAGTCACAGTGGATTTAATTTGGCTTTTTTAATATGTAAATGAAAACAGATCTCCGCAAAGTGGTCTAAATTGAATCACTAATGTAAAACACAACTGTTTGTTGTTTAAGTGTTCTCCCTCTTTGAAATCAGTATGAAATAGATGCACCTTTGTCAGCCATTACAGGCTTTAGTCTGTGCAGAGAGGTCTCTATCAACTTTACACATCTGTACACTGAAAAGTTTTCTCATTGTTTTTTGCAAAACTGCTCATGCTCTCTCAGGTTGCTGTGGATTATGAGTGAACAGCCTTTTTCAAGTACAGCACAAATTCTCAACTGGATTGAGTTGTGTTGCTCTGTATTTATCAAGCATCTCAGAATTACTCCTAGGAATTACACTACAAGTCACACTAGAATTTGCCCTGCCTCAGAGAAGGACGTAACAAGTATTTACAAAGCATCCTAGCCCCAGTCTCAGCTAAAAGTAGGAATTCTCGTCATTTTACAGCACTCCTCACGTCGGTTACTGCTTGTGATTGGTTTTCATATTCCAGCACTAAGGCTTCATACAAAGATAATAATAATAACCAGAGGGTTACCCGCTGCTTGCTTCACTCGCCAGCCCCTGTGGCCTGTGCAACACGCCAGCCACTTTGAGTCTCCGACGCTCATGTTTTGAAGAGGGAGGCTAAACACACCCCAAAGAGAAGCGGTCGCTCCTCCAAAACCCGTTCTTACACGGTGATACAATGGGAAACAAATAGTTTTTTTTTTTTTTAAACCTCCTCTTTGCTCGATCAGCTGCTGGCTTGCTGCCGCCGTGCCACGTGATCTGCATCTCGCGCTTCGAACATTTAAAAGCCTGTTCAGCAGCTGTCTTTGTCATCTACTCTTTGTCTTTTATTTCCGGCCCCGGGCGTGGTTAAATCTCTTGACCCAAAGTCTTGTCTCACGGGATGTGAGTTCTTGATATTTTAGTTTATAATTTAAAAACGGAATCTTCTTCTTTTTTCGGCTGCTCCCTTTAGGGGTTGCCACAGAGAATCATCTTCCATATCTTTCTGTCCTCTGCATCTTGTTCTGTTACACCCATCATGTGCATGTTCTCTCTCACCAGATCCATAAACCTCCTCTTAGGCCTTCCTCTTTCCTGTTATCTGGCAGCTCTATCCTTAACATCCTTTTCCCAATTTAATCAGCATCTCTCGTCTGCACGTGGCCAAACCAACGAAATCTCCCCTCTCTGACTTTGTCTACCAACCGTCCAGCTTGAGCTGCCCCTCTAATGTACTCATTTTTAATCCTGTCCATCCTTGTCGCACCCAGTGCAACTCTTAGCATCTTTAACTCTGCTACCTCCAGCTCTTGTCTCCTGCTTTCTGGCCAGTGCCACCATCTCCAACCCATACAACATAGCTGGTCTCACTACCGTTCTGTAGACCTTCCCTTTCACGCTTGCTGATATCCATCCGTCTGTCACAAATTACTCCTGACATTCTTCTCCACCCACTCCACCCTGCCTGCACTTTCTTTTTCACCTCTCTTCCACACTTCCCCATTACTCTGTACTGTTGATCCCAAGTATTTAAACTCATCCACCTTTGCCATCTCTACTCCCTGCATCCTCACCATTACACTGACCTCCCTCTCATTTACACACATGTATTCTGTCTTGTTTCTACTGACTTTGATTCCTGTCCTCTCCAGAACGTATCTCCACCTCTCCAGGGTCTCCTCAACCTGCTCCCTACTATCGCTACATATCACAATGTCATCAGCAAACATCATAGTCCACGGGGACTCCTGTCTAATCTCGTCTGTCAACCTGTCCATCACCATGACAAATAAGAAAGTACTCAGAGCCGATCCCTGATGTAATCCCACCTCCACCTTGAATGCATCCATCACTCCTACTGCAGACCTCACCACAGTCACACTTCCCTCATACATATCCTGTACAACTCTTATATACTTCTCTGCCACTCTCGACTTCCTCACACAATACCACACCTCCTCTCGAGGCACCCTGTCATATGCTTTCTCCAGGTCCACAAAGACACAATACAATTCCTTCTGGCCTTCTCTATACTTCTCCATCAACATCCTCAGAGCAAACATCACATCTGTGGTGCTCTTTCTTGGCATGAAACCATACTGGTGCTCACTAATCATCACCTCATTTCTTAACCTAGCTTCCACTACTCTTTCTCATAACTTCATGCTGTGGCTCATCAATTTTATTCCCCTGTAGTTACTACAGTCCTGCACATCCCCCTTATTCTTAAATATCGGCACCAGTACACTTCTCCACTCCTCAGGCATCCTCTCACTTTCCAAGATTCCTTTAAACAATCTGGTTAAAAACTCCACTGCTGTCTCTCCTAAACACCTCCATGCTTCCACAGGTATCTCATCAGGACCAACTGCCTTTCCATTTTTCATCCTCTTCATACCTGTCCTTACTTCCTCCTTGCTAATCCATTGCACTTCCTGATTCACTATCTCCACATCATCCAACCTTCTCTCTCTCTCATTCTCTTCATTTATCAACCTCTCAAAGTACTCTTTCCATCTGCTCAACACACACTCCTTACTTGTGAGTATGTTTCCATCTTTATCCTTTATCACCCTACCCTGCTGCACATCTTTCCCAGCTTGGTCCCTCAGTCTAGCCAATCGGTACAGGTCCTTTTCTCCCCACTTAGTGTCCAACCTCTCATACAACTCATCATACGCCTTTTCTTTAGCCACCTCTCTCTTCACCTTTCGCCTTATCTTCTTGTACTCTTGTCTACTTTCTGCATCTCTCTGACTATCCCACTTCTTCTTCGCCATCCTCTTCCTCTGTATACTCTCCTGTACTTCCCCATTCCACCACCAGGTTTCCTTTTTCCTCCTTCCTCTGTCCAGATGTCACACCAAGCACCCTTCTTGCTGTCACCCTTACTACATCTGCTGTAGTTGCCCAACTGTCTGGTAACTCTTTACTGCCACCCAGTGCCTGTCTCACCTCCTCCCTAAACTCAACCTTGCAGTCTTCCATTTTCAAATTCCACCATTTGATCCTTGGCTCTGGCCTCAATCTCTTCCTCTTCTTGATCTCCAACGTCATCCTACAGACCACCATCCTATGCTGCTTAACTATACTTTCCCCTGCCACTACTTTGCAGTCTTCAATCTCCTTCAGACTGACTCTTCTGCATAGGATGTAATCTACCTGTGTGCATCTTCCTCCACTCTTGTACGTAACCCAATGTTCCTCACTCTTCTTAAAATATGTATTCACCACAGCCATGTTCATCCCTTTGGCAAAATCCATTATCCTCTGACCTTCTTCATTCCTCTCCAATCACCACTCTCTGTCCCTTGGGTACACTGTTCATCACTTCATCCAACTCACTCCAAAAATCTTCTTTCTCATCCATCGCACACCCAACTTGTGGGGCATATGCCCTAACAAACATTCATCATCACACCTCCAATTTCCAGCTTCATAATCATCACTCTGTCTGACGCTCTTTTTACCTCCAGAACAGTCTTGACATACTGTTCCTTCAGAATAATCCCTACCCCATTTCTCCTCCCATCCACACCATGATAGAACAATTTGAATCCACCTCCGATCCACCTTGCCTTACTCCCCTTCCATTTAGTCTCTTGCATGCACAATATATCAACATTCCTTCTCTCCATCATATCTGCTAACTCTCTCCCCTTACTAGTCATACTGCCAACATTCAAAGTTCCTACCCTCAGTTCCACTCTCTTTACCTTCCTCCGGACCCGTCTCCCCCCTATTCTTCTCCTTCTTCGGCCAACAGTAGCCCAATTTCCACCAGCACCCTATTGGCTAACAGTACTTGTGGCAGTCGTTGTTAACCCGGGGCTTGACTGATTCGGTATGGAAATTTGTATTGTTGTCCACATATTGATTAGGCAAAATTTTACACCCAATGCCCTTCCTGACGTAACCCTCCCCATTTATTTGGTTTGGGACCGGCACGAAGAAACACACTAGCTTGTGCGTCCCCTGTGACAAAAAACGTGACATAAAATTGTTGCACTTTTACGCTTAGGATTTTATATAGTGTCACAATAACGAGAACATACTCAGATAAAGGTTTGGGGCAGCCACCCGTATAATCTGGTATCCTGGCTGCAAAAGTCATTTTCATGCAAATAAATAGCACTGATATGCATACAACTGAGTCCAAGACAAAACTGAGGAATTAGGACAAAGGGCAGGGTTTTAAAGGAGAATACAGGAAGTGAGGTCATAAGGATCAGGGACGTGTTCGTTCTCCATTGGTTCGGGCCCAGACGTGACGTCAGAGGGGCCAGAGCCAGTAAGGTCTCCTTCCATTGGCTCGGTCCTGGAAATGATGTCACGAGAGCCAGGTGGAATCTCCCGGGAATGGTCTGCAGGCAAGAGAGAAAAAGAGTCAGTGCACTCTGCCACCTCCCGGCATATCTCAGAACTGCTGTCACTCAAGCCCTTTAGCTGCCTCCCATGTGCACGTGTGTGACAATATATGTAGAATAGGTAACAATTTTCAAAGTGGGAGAGGGAGAAGAAGAAAAGTAATTTAGTATAAAGCACTAACCTGCATGTAATTGTTGCCACTTGATCATAACAATATCAAAAATAATAAGAACGAGACACACACACACACACACACACACACTAAATGGGTGTTAAGCCCAGTAACAGGCTTGTTTATTTAACAATTAATTATCCATAGCTGTACTTTCAGCAAAGTAAGCTTCCTGCTCATGGCCATGGGACCGTTTCGCAAAGTAAGTTATTGTAACTAGCCGTTGCTGTTCTGTAAGTCACAGTCATTCTTCCATTGTTCCATTAGTTTTCCAGAGTCATGTGCTGCATCTCTCTCTTTGACGCCCCCCTTATCTTCTGTGATGTTCCGTTTATCTAACGCCTCAGGATTCTCTGATTAATACAGTTTGCCTCCATGTCCACTTGTGTATTGATACTATGATATTGCAAATTGTGATTGACATATTTTTCTCATCCACGCTTTGGGCAATGATCTTTATGTGTGTGCTAAATTGCATGAATGCAGGTCTCATGTGTATGGAGAAACACATAGATTATTATGTCTTTATTTGTAACTTAGGCATTGCAATGTAATAGTAGTGTTACATTAGTGAGAAGAATTCATGTCTCGAACCCCCCCCCCCCCCCAGGACTAAGTCAGAAAAGTGAATTTTACGACAGAGTTGGAGGAAGTGCCTCAAACCCCCTTAACATATGGTTTTTGGGGCAGGTGTGAAGGTGTTCTATCCCCCCATTGGTCTGAAGTATGACTGTTTGGAATTGGCTTGTATCAAAAGCTTTTAAGTACTATGACCCCCTATTGGCTGTAAGGGTTGGACAGAAAATCTATAAATTTGCTTGCTTTACCCAGCTCTCTCTCTCTCTCTTACCAAACTGATGAAAGACCATCTCACACCATGAAGTGAAAAGGACAACACAATGAAGAGCACAGCTCGGCAGCCATATTGAGACAGGCATGCGGCCTGTTCTGAAGAAAGCTGACCACAAAATGATGCCTTAACTAGAGACATTTTAAGTAACTAAGAAGTCTGTGTACCGCCTGAAACTACACATAACCATTTATCAGGTTGTATGGTTGCCGATATTCAAATGTACTTTGCATATTGTTATTATTTATGAATATTATGAATAATACATTGTTTAAATTGTAGCTTAACTCCTGCTTGTCTTTTACTACACCTAATTGGCTGAGGTTATTGATGTAGAAGGTAAGGTGGGGAGAAGTCATATGGTACAATACCTTATAAACAGTGGTAAGTCTATGAGATTTGAGGCATTCTGACAAAGGCTACATTTTAATAATACAAAAGGGGAAAGTAGAGTAATATATTACTCTACCAAGACAAAACATTAACACTTACGGAATCAATTACTTTCTGTTTCACATCTGTAATAATTCAGGCCATTTTGCAGAGATTGGGACAATTCGGAAACTACAATGCTACCTTGAGTTGTGATGCAATGTCAAGTTTCACCTCATTCAATATATAACATTAAAAACAACCCATGTTGCCCAAAATGCTTTACACCCTTAAAACATTTAGTTAGCTTTTTATTTTCATAAAAAAGAGAACTTGTTTTTAATTGCTTTTATTTCAGGCTGAGTAACAAGTCAGTAATAACCTTGTGTTTCTCCTGAAATGTTGAGTATAAATTTACAAGTAGGGAGTTAAGACCTCACAAGTAGGAGCTCCTATAGAATGGGAACACATGGCTCAGAAAGAACAGTTTTAAATTACACGGCCTTATCTTTTATAATGATCTGATTTTGGAAGGCTTTTCTGCCTGCTTGGCCTTGAATAAAATTTGTCGTTATCAGTATGTTAATGGCGTCATGCTGTCATGCAAGGGGCAGCCTATGAATAACAACCATCCATTATCCAACCTGCTATATCCTAACTACAGGGTCACGGGGGTCTGCTGGAGCCAATCCCAGCCAACACAGGGTACAAGGCAGGAAACAAACCCCGGGCAGGGCGCCAGCCCACCTCAGGGAACACACACCAAGCACACACTAGGGACAATTTAGATTAGCTAATGCACCTAACCTGAATGTCTTTGGACTGTGGGAGGAAACCAGAGCACACGCAGGAAACCCATGCAGACACGGGGAGAACATGCAAACTCCACGCAGGGAGGACCTGGGAATCGAACCCAGGTCTCCAAACTGCTGCAGCAGCACTATCACTGCACCACTGTGCCCTGTGAACAACACTTTTTAGTAATACAGATTAAAAAATAGAGAGGTCTAGGAGTAAAGGTCAAGTGCAAAGTTCTGACCCAAACATCAGCAGGATTAGTAAAATGGGTGACACAGAAAATAACTACATACTAAAGCTAGTGGTTCTTAATAATGGCAAAGATGATCTAATGTGTGAGTCTTATGGGGTCTTGGTGAAATGTTAACCTTTGTAATCCATGGGCTTCTACCAGTTGTAAACATTTTTCATTAGTAGTAAAATAACCTAAGTGTATCATTTTTACATTCCCAACAGAATTCCCACGGAAGGTATAGCTTCTTCTGGATATATTATCTTTACCACTTGTATCTTAGCCTCAAGCCGGTGTACATTGAAGGGTTTTCTTTTCATCAAACTTGTGTTCGTTCTCAATGTTATAAGAACCGCTGTTGGAGATGAAAAGCGTTATAAATCTTGAATATGTTTCTTGTGACCCTCCTGTCATCTGGTAGGAGAGCAGCCTCACAAAAGTGAAACCCATGTAAACACAAGATCTTCCAGCGGGCTTCCTGATTGACTAAGTGAAACGATTTTGTCAGCTCAAATAACACTACCGACATTTTTTGCAGCTGGTACAAGCAATGCAGTTGTATTTGCTGATCTACAAAACTGACAGTTCCATGAGATTGTCTGAAATCACACTGGGATCCAACAAATGTTTACCCTGTGCAGTGATAAGAGAAAATTTTTTGTATTTAATACCAATGCCAGTGAAATTTCACAATACTCTACACCTATTCGATACAATGGCAAAAACAGAAATCCCATTCACTGTACCTCTAATTAAAAGTAATATATAAATACTAATAGTAGCAGCAAATTTAAAAACTCTGCTATTATGACAACTCTGTTTATAAGTGTGCATTAAATAAAATTTCAGCACTTTTCTCCATGGCAGCTGCCAAAGACAGAAAGGACAGCAAATGTGTTGCTTTATATATTGTTCATGCATACATTCATCACTGTGCTTTTGTCCATGCACAGATTCTTTAGCTCCCAGAAAACACCTCTCGGAGTAAACCATCCAACGTGAAAGAATTAAATCTTAAGTATGAAAAAAAATGAAGGACTACAAGACCTGTGGCCTAAACTGAGACATATTCAGGGATGGTGGTGAGTGACGCATGGGCAAGTTTCAAGGGATCATGAACAAGATCTGGAATGGTAAAGAAAACATTCCAAAAATGTTGCTAGAATCTTCAAAAAAATGAAAAGTGGAAATAACCACGCAATTACTCTGCTTTCCATCGCTGAGAGATGCACACTCATGTGCTTTAGAAGTAGTAGCAGCAAATTTAAAATCGTGGTATATCAATCAAGTAGTTGTCCAGCTATCATTCAAGTAAACTAGTATTGGTATTTATTAATATCAAATTAAAATGCAGGATATGAATTTAATGTCTGATAAACATGAGTGGTGGTGGATTTTATTATCATAGAGGGGTTTAAGCATAGGGTTTATAAAGAATGATACCATCATAGACAAGTATGTGCACGTTAATATTTTATTCTCCGACATTTTCCCACCTGTAACTGAAAACTACTGCTTAAAATAAATATTCAGATATTATTACACTATGTTCCAAATTATTGTGCTAATGCCTTTTTGTTTGTTAAACAGTATGATTAAGGATTTCTTATTCATATTACAATTATATTATAAGGTAGATGTTATTACAAGCAAAACTACTGATAATGACAACCATTTTTTTTCAATGTTTTAATATTGCTCCAATTTACTATGTAAAATGCAGTTTGAAAACAGTCAATAAGTCAAAATGAACTCGAAACCAAAATCAGTTGAATTTGCAGCAAGAACAGATCATTTTTTAAAAAATAAAATGTAATTTAAGACAAAAAACATATTTATCACTCAAGTTATATTACCGACTTGGACAAATTTGTTGGTACCCCTCCTCAAAAAAAAAAAAAAACCTCTCTCTCTGAAGTAACTTGAAACCGACAAACGTAATTGGCACTCATCACTGTTTATTCCATATTTTACAAAAATCTGACTTTGCTTTAGAGTTTTGATTCCACAGAATATTTCAAATAATAACACAAATGAAAATGGTTTAGACAAAAATAATGAGACCCTTAACTTAATATTTTGCTGCAGCTCTCAATGAGATGTCTGAATCTGTCAACAGGTAGTTTGGCCCACTCTTCCTGACCAAACTGCTCCAGCTGTGTGAGGTTGGAAGGGTTTCCTTCTCCAGACTGCCTGTTTCAGTTCTTTCCATAGATGTTTGACAGGATTCAAATCAGGGCTTCATAGAAGGCCACTTCAGAATGGTCCAGTATTTTGTTCTTTGCCATTCATGGGTGCTTTTATCATTAGTCATTATACTGTTGGAGGATCCCTGACCTATGACTGAGACAAAGCTTTTGGACACTTCACTACAGAATGTCTTGATAGTCTTGAGATGTGATTTCCCCCCACACAGACTCAAGTCACCCTGCGCCAGACTCAGCAAAGCAGCCCCAAAGCATAGCCAAGCCTCCTCTGAGTTTCACAGTAGATATGGTGTATGGTGTTCTTTTCTTTAAAAGTTTAATTTTTTTGTCTGTGGACATAGAGCTGACGTGACTTGCAAAAAACTCCAGTTTTGTCTCATCTTTCCAAAGGATGTTCTCCAGGAAGCATTGTGGCTTGTCAGTATGCATTTTAGCAAATTCCAGTCTGCCTTTTTATATGTTTTTCTTTCAGCAGTGGATTCCTACTGGGCCTTCTTCCATTGAGCCCACTGTCACTCAAAAAGCAATGGGTGGTGTGATCAACACTGATGGACCTTAACCTTGGAATTCAGCTTGTATCTTTTTGGAAATTGTCCTTCTCTTGTTGTCTGCCATTCTCACTATCCTTCTGCCCATTCTGGGGTCAATTTTCTTCTTGCGGCCACAACCATGGAGGTTGGCTGCAGTTCTACGGACCTTAAACTTTTGTTGATTACTTAAAATCCTGTCTGTCTTAAAGCAGAGTTGGAACAGACTGTGTTACTACACTCTCTGAAGTTCTACTTGGGCAATATTCCAGTGATAAATGGCAAGAAAATAGCAAATAACAAAAGAAATGAGATAGAAAATTATTTCCCTTAGAACTGTAGGCCTTTCATTTAAAGAAATTGCAAAAAAAAAATTCTTAAGAGTCAATGAGTATGGTGTCCTACACAATCCAAAGACAATTGGAAACTGGAAGAAACTGATAGGAAGAGATCTGGCAGACCCAAAGTCACAACCCAATCAGAAGACAAGTTTCGTAGTGTCACCAGCTTATATGATAGGTTCCTCACTACACCACAGCTTAACAGTGGTAGATAAAAGGACAAAATAGGACCTTGAAATACTGACTGTGGACTATTGCAGACTGCAAAAAACACTTATGAACCGACGAATCAAAATTTGAAATCTTTGGTTCATCATGTAGGGTTTTTGAACACCGATGCTTCTTCAGTGTGTGACACCAACCGTCAAACATGGACAAGGAAGTGTGATGGTCTGGGGTTCCTGTGCTGGAGGCAGAGTTGACTGGCATTCTGAATTAAAAATGTTACCACAGTTTGGCTGTTATATCGGCAAAAGGTGGCTACTTTTATGAATCAAAAATTCCAATAAATTTTGTACACTTAATGATTCCTTGACTTATTTTTTATTTGCCATTGTTTATTTTTTATATGCCTGTATAATATTATAACACTAGTACTTCCGAGGGTGCAGTAACAGTCTGTTCCAACAGTGCTTTAAGACAAAGGGTTTTTAAGTAATCAACCGAAGTTGGGACACCTGTGCAAATTGTTTGCTTCAACTTGACAGGCTTAATTTAATTACTGAATGTTGTAACCTATTGGTTGTTCTCTGAAGAAGGCCCATTTGTAATATTCTCAAATTTCCTTTTGTTCAGTTTATGCTGACCTAGACTTCAAAATTATTAAATATTTATTTTATTAATTTTCATTGTAATCATTCCATACAAACAGATCAATTTATAACCCAACAAATTTGAAAACAAATCAAACCCCACCCCTGAGAAGGAGAGCTTAGCTAAAGGAAAATTTCTTTAAGCTTTTTAATAAGGCAACATTAGACAAAAGAAGGGGAGAAGTAAATATCTATATAAATAAGAGATGGAGAAGGGAGTTAAATGCAATAATAGTTATTTCTCTTATTCTAAAATAATATTGATTAAATCAGACTTAAAAATTAAACCTCTGCCAGTTTACTGCTTACCTTTTCACCATTTTAGGTTGTTCTTTGCATTTCAACTGATTCAATTTGGAGAATAACTGGGAAAACTGAGGTTGTCTAAAACTTTTGACTGGTAGTGTAATTACTTCTAAGGAAGCATCCAGCACATTTTCAATGAGCTGTAGGGTACCAACAATTTCGTAAACGTCTGTAATAACATATAATAGCAAAGGACTTTAATAACCCTCTCGTCCATTGAACTTAGAAGTCCATGAATTGTTTCCACTTGTATTTCATTTGAGGATGCTAAGCTTGCCCACCCGCATAGGTCTTCATTTTAAGGATGCTCCGCAGGTTCTCGATCAAGTTGAGGTCAGAGGATGGTGGTGGCTACACCATGATTTTTTTCTCCCTTTATTCTCATAGCAACCAAGGAGTCAATGGCATTATATACAGCATTGGATGGTCTGTTATACTTCATAAAATTTATTTTATTTCAGAAGGCACAATTCTTCTTAATTTAACATGTCAGAAAATGATCAGTTAGGAAGTCCACATATTTTGCAGTGATCATTTTGACACCCTCAGGGACCCTAAAGGGACCTACCATTTCACTTCCCAGTATTCCAGCCCAAATCATCACACCACTGCCTCTTTGTTGACATTGAAGTGTTATTAGCACAGTGTGGCAATTAAACAACCATGTTCGGTGAATAATACTTTTGAATATTAGTCTTCATGTATGTCTTAGCCCACTGCAGACATTTTTCTTTGTGACCTTTGCATAGGAGTGGTTGAAATACAGCTTTATGCACAATTGCAAGCCTCAGGAGGATCCTGGATTGAGGGATTTTTGGGACATCAGAGACACCAGACGCTTCAAATACCTGTTTACTCCTCAACAGCGTTTATATTTGCACTTTTTAACAGGATTCATTTGTCTGACAGATATTTTTCTTAATAAGCCTTGATCTGACTGAATGTGTCTGTGCTCTGAATCACTCTTCACAGTTTAAAGATCTCTCTTCAATCGTTTTCTTTCCTTTTGCAACATTCATGCTTTTCATCTTCTGAAAGATCTTCTTCTTCTCCACATTGCATGAGAACTGTGAGTTGCTTAATAATGTGGTACACCTTTTTTAAGTAGATTTCCCTTTAATGAAGATCACCTCACAAACTAATTAAAAAACCTCGCAGAGTTTGCTACTAGTTTTCTAAAAGACAGGAAATAAAATAAGCAAAGCTGTTACTGACAAACTAAAAACATAATGTTGATTTAACTGAAGTCCTACTGACATGCCACTTACATTATAATTTGGAACACAGTGTAAAACTGTTTGTTGAATTGGTGAATTCCAAAATAATTCAAGATATTTTTATTTAAACAAACTCTTTTTTTTTTTGTAACAAGACTCTTTTAAAATCTGGTTTATAAGGGGATCCCTCAGTTAGCTTTGAAATATTTGCTTTTGTTAGATTTATATTTTCTTCATTGGCTTATAAAAAACTTACTAAAGAGTTATTTTTAATGGATGAATGAAATTGATTCAAATTTCAGATGTCACAAACTCCTGGGGCTTTACTTGTCCAAATCTGGCCCTTAATTCTGTGTTTGTCAACAACTCCAAATCTTTCTGTGTGAAATCGTGCTTCTCCGTTTTACATTAATCCATCTTTTAATACCTCTTGTAAAAATAGCTTTTGTTGTGCTGTATTCAGAGTATCTGTCATGAGTGATCAGGCTCGTTATTGCTTAGCCTCTGTGCAAATCCAGACTTAGAAAATTAATTGTCCTGGAGTTACCTGTAGTCAATTAATTGTAACTTAGAAACAGCATTAAATTCGTCAATGTTCCATTCACGTATATTATATACTGGATGTATTTTGACTACATTTGTCGCATGTTAGGGGTTATACTAATGAATGTTAGTTTGCCTGATGACTGATACAAACTTAGTGTCTGTAGATTCGTATTAAGTATGCTTTTATGTCTGTATTGCTATAACTGTGTATCTCTGCAGCGTTACTGTTAATGCAGTATAATGCATGTTGTATTACTAGACAGATGTTCTCTGTGCCTCCGGTTTCCTCCCACAGTCCAAAGACATGCAGGTTAGGTGGACTGGTGACTCTAAATTGGCCCTAGTGTGTGCTTGGTGTGTGGGTGTGTTTGTGTGTGTCCTGTGGTGGGTTGGCACCCTGCCCGGGATTGGTTCCCTGCCTTGTGCCCTGTGTTGGCTGGGATTGGCTCCAGCAGACCCCCGTGACCCTGTGTTCGGATTCAGCAGGTTGGAAAATGGATGGATGGATGTTCTCTGTGCTTCGAAAGCATTGAAACACTAAATAAATTTTATTTTGGTATTAACAAGTGGAACAACTCATTTCATTGCCTGTGTAGATAAGCCAAATTGCCAGTTCATTTGTAACGTTCAGTATGTTGACTGTTACTTGCTTCAATTGTTGTTAGCCACACATCCCACAGTCCTATATTTGTGACTGATGCTTAGATGGATATCTGTAGATGAACAATCAGAGAATGAGTGTAGGGCCTCGTTTTTTTTATTGGGACAGTGTAGAACATGGTATTAAAAAGTGATTCATCTTGGTTTTTACACGTTAAACAATTACAACTCACATCTAATTGGTGACTTCATGTGCTCTCAAAGCACAGACAAAACATCTGTGCTAACTCCATAATGGCTGTTTTGCCACTTCCAGACATGACTTTTCTTTTGTGTTAATGTAGTTCTGTAACACTATGTGCCATTTTATAATTAGTTTTAATTCATTCTTTTATCATGTTGTATTGCATCTTATGAAGTAATATGTCTACTTGCAGTCACTCAGTGTGGTACCAACTTTCAATTTGTTTACATACTGTACTTTTTTTTTTATTTTATTAAAATCAAATAGCATTCCATATAAATAACACAAGTTTAACAAAAAAAAAAAAGGTTTGAAACAAATCAACCCCCACCCCTGAGAAAGAGAGCTAGGCCAGCAAAGTAAAACTTAAAGCTAGTAAAAATAAGTACATAGATGAATTAATAAATGAATAAAGTTAAATGGAGTAAAAGAGGGAAGGGGAGAAAACCTGCTTCCTCAATTTAAATGCTTATTCTAAAATGTTATTGATCAGATCCTGCCAGGTTTTGGAAAAGTTCTGCACAGATCCTCTAAGAGCAAATTTGATTGTTTCCAGTTTCAAATAGTATATAACATCAGTTACCCACTGACTTAGAGTATGAGTTCTTCCAGTTGACCAAGATAAGTCACATACTGTACATTTTTGGTAGTTTAGTATTGATTTGGTACTGAAGTACTGACATCCTTACTTACAAAAAAGAGGATTCTCTTGCATGCTAAAATGTTAGCTTTAAGTTGTGTACCCTGTGATGCTTGCTGCTTTTGAAGAGCTTGTGAATATTATAAATATAAAGCATGTTGCATCACAAAAGGTGAAGTGTTTTTATGTCTGCGCTTTAATGTGTTAGTGTTTTGTCTTGTTTGTTACCTATGTCTAATGCATGAGCCTACCACTTTAAGAATATTGCACATTAAAATGGAAACAGGAACTATGTTTTATATCAGTAAATTAACATCCTAATGGTAATGTTTTTTGTGTGTGGACTTGTGTAAGTGAATGGTGAATAATAAGTGAGCTACCTTGCTAAAGACTGCTGTGTGATTTGTAGCAGGAAAAGAGAGCCAGAAAAAACACCTGCTATCAAGTGCATTGCATTAACAAGTATTTTAACACATAAATATGTGCATCCATGTGCATAATGAGCCATTAATACATGTGTTGTTTGTTTAAAAAGCATGTTTCAGTCCGTAAAGTATTACGAATGCATCATGCCAGTATCTATCAAAACCATTATAACACGACATAGATTTCTGCCCATACCACCCACTTCTACATCTAAATTAAGATTCGGTATGTACAGCTTAATTGCCTCCTGCAACAGTTTATAACAATATATGTACAGGTGCAGCTGTTAAACTTGTTGTAAAGAACTGCAGAGGATAGGCACCCTTTTCTTATGTGGGTTTGTGGCTGCTCTTTGTTTGTGTTAAGTGTATAGTACTTCTCTTTGTGTTATTTGTTTTGTTATGCTACATTTACACCTACACATTGTCAGTGTGCATTCATGTTGCACGCTTTTGTTGGACCATCTGAGGAATCACTTTATGTCACCTGTCACTACTGATTTACAATTAAGCAGTTATTCAAAGTGACCTTTCCAAAATCGCAAGATCACAACATAACGGTTCTATTTTGCGACTAAAGAGGAATGTGGCCATTTGAGCTAAGTCTGTATAGAATCTTCATCATCCGGAAGAAACTCTCAATGTCTTGGTAATCTGCAAGACTTGTTTCTGTTTTCATGTATCATCCTCTGGAGCTTAGCTTTAAGCTGCTGGCACCCTTCTTCATGTCTCTGTTGGGGTGGTCTGTAATACTGCCATGTACAGAATAGTTTTTGTCATGGTCTAGGATGTCCTGGATTTCAGCATCATTCTCATCAAACCAGTACTGGTGTTGTGAGGTGGAATTGATGTTCTCGGCACATGTGTCATGAATGCATTGAGAGTGTTGTTCAGCATTAGTGTTTGTAGAGTCGAGTAGAGAGGCTTTCCTGAAGTTTATCCTTTGTGGAAGAAACCCCCTGAGGAAGACAGCAATAGTTCAATCAATTAGATTTTTATTCAGTCACAGATGAGTACCTAGATTCTACATTGCAAGGCAGAAGAGCAAAGTTGCATTTTTTCTTTTGCCATTTTATAATTTCTTCTTCCTCCACCTTCCCCATATTTATAAAAAAAACCCATAATATCGTTTACTTAAGCATTTTATTTTATTACACTAATGAGCCATCTGTTCTTATTTTTTTTTACTTGTCAGATACACCCTAAAGAAGGAAAGGTCAGCTCTCTTGTGTCAAATAGACGCATTCCTAAAGAAACTGGAAATTATCCTAGGTCAGCTTACTGCACCGTCTTATGACAGACACCTGTATGAATAACCTGCCGTTATAGCAGAACGGCTGTGTCAGTTTTTAAGCCTAAGTAGCTTGCAACCAGTTAATTTTTCATTCACACCTTCTACATCGGTTCTTGGAGGACAGCAATGTTGAGTTTCTTTTTCTTTTAAGGGCATTTTTACTTTGCACCCTCCACCACCATAACCTATCATCTATGGGGGAGGAGCAAAACCTTTAGATTCGTCAAAAATTTTGATCTTTGGTTTTTCAACGGATCTTGACTTTTTAGGGTCCCCTGATACCGAAATATTTCAATGATGGGTGTGTGTCTGTGTGTGCATGTTTGTGTATCACAGGTTCTTGAGGATGGTCTAGAGCTAAAATAGCCGGATGGAAAAAATACCAAACTCAAAACTTAAGCCTGTTATGAGATGGTGATGTGCTAATTAGTTTTTTAGACAAATTGTGCAAGAGAAAGATGCATTCTAAAGAAATCCTCAAATAACATAATTCTGCAGTTAATTATGAATTCTTCTCTTCAATTTCTATCGTAATGACCTATTTTATGATCAGAAAGATCAGCATCAGAGCAGTAAATAATTACTGAAATTTTATAGAATAGTTCGGGTACCTTGGTTCCTAGGGTGCAAAGCCTACTGACGCTCATGTCCAAATTTTTAATGTTAGATAGTAAGCTGAAAGTCCCAAATTGCTGAAACCAGATGATGGTCTGTTAAGCAAGACGTTTTTAATGATAGCCTGTGTAGTGTGGATGCCATAGATTATGCAGGCACAGATAACTACATAATATAAGGAGATTTTTGATATTTTCATTTTGATACACTTTATTAATCCCCAAGGGGAAGTTGTCTTTTTGCATGATAAGGGCCCAATGGAGTAGCATCAGGAATGCAATTTGGTCTTTTGGTGGAACAGAAGTGTGGATGATGACAAGTCTATGTACCCTGCATTTGCTCAGAAGTGGAAGTTGGCCTTCCTTGATCCAATACCACTGCATAGGTCCATTAGTAGGATCCGCTTGTATTCTTTGGCGACTTCAGTTGGTGCCATGTCCAGATCAGAGTGGACAAACATGTTGATAACTGACTGATGGTTGTTCATCTAAAAGACAAAGTTCAAGAGGCACTCATCGAGTGCAATGAAAAGGCATTTCTGTTGGCTAGTAATCATATTGTTGATTGTGAAGCCAATTTAGTGGATTGTTAAGGCAATTCTGTGTTAGGGTTGAAAATTCTGTTGCAATTTAGTATTGTGGTGATGGTGACAATTGAATTATAATGAGTTTTAGTTGACCTAGATAGTGTGATGTTTGCCATTTACATGATTGTAATTTTGATTTTCATTTACAAGGTTGTGTGAGTATTGCTATTTTATTAAAATAGTTACCTGTTTGGTTAAGACCACAAGATGAATATTTTCCTCCATGGGTTGCACAATTCACAGTGCTTATATATTATTAGAAAATGATCCATGGCAGAGTCCCCAAATTAACATTGTCAATGATAGTCCAAAGCTGGAAAAAATATTCAACACAAACATTCCATCTCACATAAATGCAAAATGCTAAAAGGGAAGCAACCCCAAAACACCCCAAATTTTGTGAAATGTACTCCTTGTTCCCTTTTTGTGGCAGGTGCCATCAGTCTGCTGTTCTTCAGATGTTTTATGGACCTTATAAATCTGCATGCTGGTTTAATGAAATTTTGAATATGTTTCCAAATGTACAGATTGGACCAAAAACCAGAATGCTTGGCAAGAAAGCTGATTATATTTTAGGCATATAGTATTTAGACTTAGATATATATAGAGAGAGAGATCTCTACTTTTTAATCCTAAAACACCACTGCGTGGGAGCTTGTTTTGCTTTGGACGTGTTCTATCTCTAGGTATGTCAGAGGACAGAGACTTTGTGAAGTGGGGTCCAGCCTCACGTGGGGAGGCAAAGGGGGGGGGTGGGGGGATAAGGGGGGGGGAGAGAAAGAGAGCAGGCTATATCTAATCTATCCTTTTAATTCTTATAATTATAACTACCAACATAACAACAGGCTGCATGGCAGTAACTCTTGGGGATACAGGAAATTAAGGTTAAAGCTGTCTCACTTCCAGTTAAGACTATAAAATGACATCAAAAACTCAGAATCAATATCTCCATGATGGGACAGTCAGCTTTGTGAGCTAGAATGTTAAAGGCCTGAATCACGAATTAAAGAGAAAGAAAGTACTCTCTCACCTAACAGGTTTAAACGCTAAAATAGTATTTTTACAGGAGACCCATTTACTAAGCAAGGATCAGTTCCGTCTGCAAAAGGACTGGACTGGCCAAATGTTCTACAGGAAGTTCCCGGGTTACGTATGAGATAGGGACTGTAGGTTTGTACTTAAGTTGAATTTGTATGTAAGTCAGAACAGGTACATTATTTTAATAAATGCTATTTTTGACCAACTGTAACCAAGTGCTCTGCCAATGAATGATGGAGTTTCACCCCTCTCTGACCTTTTTATTATTTATAATTCATTTTAAATGGTGATGGTTTTTCTCTTCTTTACTGTATCACCAGCATTTGCATCAGATTTGTGTTTCAGAGACATTCTTGAAGGGTGAAGACAAAAGGTTAAGATGAGCTCTTCTGCACAGCACTGTACATGTTATCACAGCAGGAAGGCACCAGTCATCCACACGTCTGATGTACTGACAAGAGACAACTTCCTGCTATGTGTGTAACAGTACAAGCAGGCTTGCTATTGAGAATGAATGGGGGCAGCAAGGGGTGGTTCATCACCAGCCCACCTCACAGTCACCTCCACTACAGTATGGTGTAGAACGAACACGGTGCAGCATCCCCAGGCCGAAGATGACTGAGCAGCAGTTACTGAGGCGCATGCGTCACAGCTGCGTCCTCGTTCGTAACTCGTAGGTCGGGTGTCTGTAACCTGGGGACTACGTGTATTCTAGCTTTACAAAGAAAACTAGAGGGGTGGGAATTCTCATACATAGAACAGTCCGATTTGTAGCATCAGATGTAGTATCTGATCCGGAAGGGAGATGTGTGATGGTCATGGGCAACTTATTTAACTGTAAAATGATTTTGATAAATGTTTATGCACCTAATGTCGATGATAAGGAATTCATACAAAACGTAACGTCCCCAATGTGAACACTCATAAAATTATAACGGCCGGGGACTTTAATTGTGTTTTAAATCCATTCTTAGATAGGACTCCTGTCACGGGGGGGATGACATCTAACACTGCAAAGATAACTACACAGTTTGTAACTGATCCACAACTTATCAGACCCCTGGAGGTTTCTAAACCAGAACATATTCTTTCTACTCACCAGTATATCATTGCTACTCAAGAATAGATTATTTCTTTATAGATAATTATTTCTTGCCTACGATTAAATCTTGCAAGTACGATGCTATTGTTATTTCCGACCATGCACCTCTGATCTTGGAGCTAAAATCACTATTCCCCACACACTCACCTTGTAGATGGCGTCTTAACCCGCTTCTATTAGCAGACGAGAACTGTACAGAATTTATATCCAAACAAATCAGTTTCTTCCTAGAGACAAACACATCCTCAGAGGTCTCTGCAGGAATACTCTGGGAAACTCTAAAGGCCTTCTTAAGAGGACAGATTATTTCATATCTTTCCCACAGGAATAAATTAGAAACCAAGAAAGTATCAGAACTAAAAAGCGAAATTACTAGAATAGATGAAGAACATACCAGGCTTCCAAGCGAGGCTCTACATAGGAAAAGGCAGGCTCTGCATTCAGAAATCAACCTCTTGACAACTAAATAAACTGAACAACTAATTTATAAATCCAGGCATCATTACTATGAACACGGAGAGAAAGCTAATAAGCTTTTAGCTCAACAAATCCACAAGCAAGAAGTTCGCAATTCAATCCCAGTAATCACCAACATGAATGGAGACGAAATCATTGACCATAAAAATATAATGCACACATTTAGAGACTACTATAAATCCTTATATTCTACTGAGTTCAAAGAAGACAACACACAATCTAATGCATTTCTGGATACATTACAGTTACCACAAATAGACACTTTTAGTGCGTAGGAATTGGATAAACCTCTGGAGCTATCAGAATTACTAGATGCTATAAAGTCACTTCAAGACGGGAAAGCAGCAGGCCCTGATGCCTACCCTGCAGAATTTTATAAGAAATTCTTCGCTCAGCTAGTTCCCCTCCTATTAGCAACATTTACAGAAGCTAGAGACAATCAAATTCTACCTCAAACTTTTCGCCCAGCATTAATCACCGTCTTCCCTAAACAAAATAAGGACTTATTACAATGTGCATCATACAGACCAATTTCACTTCTGAATGATGATGTTAAGATACTCTTAAAAATCATAGCTAGAAGGATGGAGAAAGTGCTGCCTTCGGTAATATCACAAGATCAAACTGGATTTATCAAGGGTCGACACTTATCCTCCAATCTTCGATGCCTGTTTTATGTAATATACTCACCAACAAAGTCAAACACCCCAGAAATATTATTATCATTGGATGCAGAAAAAGCATTTGACATGATTGAATGAAAATACCTTTTCACTACATTAGAGAAATTTGGGTTTGGCCCGAACATTTGTGCATGGATCAGACTACTGTATACCAATCCAGAAGCTTCAGTTTGTATTAACATCATTTGTTCAGACTATTTTAAATTAGAACGTGGTACCAGACAAGCATGCCCCTTGTCACCACTGCTATTTGCAATTGCTATTGAACCACTGGCTGTTCACTGTCGAAATGCTGATCAGATAAATGGGATTATCAGAGAAGGACTGGAACAGAAAATTTCTGTATATGCAGATGATATGGTACTATATATATCAGACCCACAAAATTCTGTGCCTGCAGTCTTAACAGTACTTACAGAATTTCAAAATATCTCTGGTCTCAGAATTAATTTGAATAAAAGTGTACTCTTTCCAGTGAATTCTCAAGCACACAATATTAGATTGGACACCTTCCCTTTTATCATTGCAGATAAGTTTAAATACCTAGGGGTAAACACCACAAGTAAACACGAAGCTCTTTATCAATAAAATTTCGCCGTCTGTATGGAAAAAATTAAACAAGACTTGTGTAGATTGTCAACCCTTCATCTCACTCTAGCTGGAAGAATTAATGTTGTTAAGATGAATATTCTTCCTAAGCTTCTCTTTTTACTTCAAAACATTCCAATATACATCAATAAATCATTTTTTAAGCAATTAGATTCAACAATAACCTCATTTATTTGGAACTCAAAACATCCACATATCAAAAGAGCGACCCTACAAAGACCTAAGGCAGAAGGTGGCATGGCTCTACCTAACTTTCAGTTTTATTACTGGGTTGCAAACATACAAGCTATAAAAACCTGGATACAAATAGATGAACATACACAGGCCTTGTCCGCAATAGAAGTAAAATCCTGCAGTACTTCTTTATATTCCCTGCTTTCTGCCCTAATAAATGCAAGGTATCGGCAATATACTAATAACCCAATTGTGCTTCACTCAGTCAGAATATGGAACCAATGTAGAAAGCATTTTAAGATGGAGAATCTTTTATCTGTGGCACCTCTGCAAGAGAACCACCTCTTTCAACCCTCGCAAACATATCCAGTTTTTAATATCTGGAAAAGATTTGGGATTAAATTGCTCAGAGATCTTTATATAGACAACATCTTTGCATCCTATGAACAATTACATTCCAAATTTAACTTTCCAGTTACACATTTCTTTCACTATCTTCAAATTAGGAACTTTGTTAAACAGAACCTGCCCGATTTTCCTCATCTTGCACCCTCGTCCACACTGGAAAAAATATTGCTCAATTTCAAGGACTTAGACACCATCTCTGCAATATATAAAATTATTTTACAGTCCCTCCCTTTCAAAGATCCAAGAAGACAATGGGAAAAAGATCTCTTAATCAATATATCAGAAAAGGAGTGGAAAACAGCAATGGAGAGACTTCACTCGAGCTCCATATGTGCAAAGCATACAATTATTCAACTCAAAATTATATATCGAGCTCATCTGTCTCGCTTAAAACTGTCCAAAATGTTTCCAGGGCAAGATCCAACCTGCGAATGCTGCAATCAAGTCCCAGCCTCACTGGGTCACATGTTTTGGGCCTGCACCAAATTAACATCATTTTGGACCAAAATTTTTAAGTGCTTTTCAAACAGCCTTGGTGTCACAATCCCTCCTAACCCATTAACAGCTGTGTTTCGTGTTCTTCCAGATGGGTTTAAAGTGGAGAAGAACAAACAAACTGTGATTGCATTCACTACACTTTTGGCACACAGACTTATTTTGCTAAACTGGAAGAATCCTAACGGTTCTCTTTTAAGTCAGTGGGTAACTGATGTTTTATACTATTTGAAATTGGAAAAAATCAAATATACAGTTAGAGGTTCTGTGCAGAATGTTTTTTAAAACCTAGCAGGATATAATCAATAAAATTTTAGAATACACTCTTAAAGCATTGAGGAAGCAATTATTTCCGCATCTCTTTTTCCTCTCCATTCATCTCTACTGGCCTATTAAACTCATCAATTTAGGTATGTCTACAAGCCTTAAGTTTTACTCTTTTGGTCATGCTCTCCCTCTCATGGGTGGGGGGTCATCTTGTTTTTTTTTTTGTTTTCAATCCTATTATTTGTAAAAATTGATTGATTTGTATGAATGATTACAATAAAATTAATTAATAAAAAAAAAAGTTGCAGTGAATGTTTATAAACTAGAGCCATTAGCATTACAGCCCGGCACTTTATAGAAGAAAGCCGACCTTGTCAAAATTTCTTAACCATAATCAGGGTGCAATCATAAAATCTCAATTGATCATGAACTGACCTTTTGAAGTATTTGTAGGATTTTTTCTTTTTTATTTTTTTAATAACCACCTTTTCTATTAACTCCAAATTTAAACTGAAATGTAAAAGAATGGCTTTTAATAATATTTGCTTCAGGGTTAAAACATTTTTGTAATGAAATGTCAAGTTTTAAAAAAGCTACTAGTAAAGTATCATCAGCATATTAAAAGAAAAAAGTGCCAATTCACTTGATTCTTAATGAGTGCACTTCAGTGTATTGTGTAGTAAATATGTATACTCGTATATTTAATCAAAAGAATATTGCAGCATAAGTAAAATGTAATGCAGTAACATAAATACAGAAACTTCATGCAGTAGATACAAAGAAGTATACTTACTTTATATACAGAGATTACTTTCCAACTGTCCTAAGTCATTTTCACCTCAGAATAAAACACTTTACAAACAAAAACAGCAAAATTATGTCCCACATTTGTGGCAATTAGTTTTTCATGTTATATTTGTAATTATTGTATAGCAGGTTGGACTCGTACATAAAAGTACACTCAATACGTATAGGTTAAATTGAATTTGAGACATCTGAAAACAAGTAGGGCAGCACGGTGGCGCAGTGGGTAGCGCTGCTGCCTCGCAGTTGGGGGACCTGGGGACCTGGGTTCACTTCCTGGGTCCTCCCTGCGTGGAGTTTGCATGTTCTCCCCGTGTCTGCGTGGGTTTCCTCCGGGCGCTCCGGTTTCCTCCCACAGTCCAAAGACATGCAGGTTAGGTGGATTGGCGATTCTAAATTGGTCCTAGTGTGTGCTTGGTGTGTGGGTGTGTTTGTGTGTGTCCTGTGGTGGGTTGGCACCCTGCCCAGGATTGGTTCCTGCCTTGTGCCCTGTGTTGGCTGGGATTGGCTCCAGCAGACCCCCGTGACCCTGTGTTCGGATTCAGCGGGTTGGAAAATGGATGGATGGATGAAAACAAGTATTGGCCTTTCATTTGTGATAACACATCAAAGCCAAGGCAGACTAAATGCTAAGTTAAATCATGTTTAGTACAATTCACAAGAAAATTGTACAGCCTTGGAATTATTTTTGAAAACCCTCAAGATATATTGACCTTTCAGTCAGCAGATGTGGCTTAATAGAACTGAATGCACTGCTGAAATCTGTTAACAAAGTCGTGATTTATAAATGCTTGTGTTCAACATTACTAAGCATCATTTCCAGTAGGGTCTACACAATGCTTCATGTTCCTTAGTGTTGATCTAAGTCTAAGTAGAAGGTTACCTGCAAGAGAACGCATTATAATGCAAGTGCTCAAAGCTTCTCAATGGTAATGAAGTTGGGATGTCTGGATGGAAACCATTCATTTGCTTTGGCTTGTAGTTCTTGGGAACTGGAACTGTCTCTGTTCTTTTTAAAAAGTCCAGTACATTTTCCATTCTCTACTGATAATTTAAACAAATTCTGAAAATTGTGCAGTAAAAGTTCTGTGCATGTTTGTAAGGTTATATCATTGACACAAACTAGACCATCAGGTTTTTCTCATTTTACAAGTTTAAAATGTGTTTTAGCAACATCAGTTCCTCTTCCAATACTGGTAGCATCCTTTGTTTTGGTGATAATCTTTGCTAAAAAAATCATTAACATCAAATATTTTTTGAGATCATTTGCAATTACAAGTCTTTTCATAGAAATGAAGTGTATCTTGGATATGACCTCTGGAACTTTCCATAAAGGTTTATTAATGTTTAAACCTGATGATTGATGATGCTATGAAAGGTGTTTGAGTTCACCCTGGTGTTCATTAAATTAGTCTTGTATCAGTTTAACAGTGTGTATTGTGTGCATTATTATCCTGGAATTTAAACCATAGGGTGTTTCAGGACATGATGACCTCATATTCCATGCCCATTATACAACTGCACAGAGCAATCATCAGATCTAGTGGTTTCTACAAAGTGGCTTCCCATACCATTACAGGTGGGGTTGCTGTTTATGTCAAACAGAATGGAAATGCAAATCCTGTTCAGTTGGACAATGAGCCCCATCTTAGTGAAGACATCTGGATTCATTTTGAAAGCATTTGGGAAAGAGGCCTTATTTTAGGAGTGTGTTATAGACCACTCAATGCAGACAGTAATTTCAATGCACAACTTTTTGGTAATATTAAAAAGGCAAGTTTACAGGGGGATATTATAGTCATGGGGGACTTTAACTACCCAAATTTTAATTGGGATAATCTTGCAAATAACAGAGCACAAAAGCAGGAGTTTTTAGAAGTATTCAGTGACTGTTTTTTAACACAGTATGTTAAAGCACCAACATGGGGTGAAGCCTGTCTAGATTTAATACTTTATAATAATCAAGATAGAATTAAGGGTGTAAAGGTGACTGATCTGCTAAAGTCACATGATCACAATATAATACAATTCTCATTGTTTTGGAAGATTACAGATGTGAAGTACTTCTTAGATTAAATAGGCTGAAATCGAGCTAATCACTAGGACCAGATTAACATTTACCCTTGAGTTCTTAAGGGGGTTACTGAGTACATATATAAAACCTTGAAGCATATTTTTAGGAAGTCATGGCTCACTGGGGGAATTCCAATGACTGAAAAATGGCAAATATTTTCGATTATATAATAAAGGACACCCAATAGATTAATAAGCTTAACGTGCATCACAGCTGAATTGTTGGAATTATTAAGGATAAGACTGAGCAACATATTGCAAGAACAGGAGTTGCAGTGAACTATCAGCATGGGCTTAGAAGAGTGAGGTCATGTTTTACCAACATGCTGGAATTCAATCAGGAAGCAACAAAAGGATATGATCAAAATGTAGCAGATATTATTTATCTTGACTATCAGAAAGCATTTGATAAGGTGCCACATGAGAGGTTGGGGATCAAACTAAAAAAAAGTGGGAGTTCAGGTTGTTGTTTGTAGATGGGTGCAGAATTGGCTCGGGCACAGGAAGTAGAGTGTTATGATGCAAGGAACCTTATCAGAAATGGCTGATGTTAAGAGTGACCCACATGGGTCAGTGCTAGGACCGCTGCTATTTTGAATATATATATAAATGATTTGGATAGGAATATAAGTCACAAGCTGGTTAAGTTTGCAGATGATACCAAGATAGGTGGATTGGCAGATAATCTAAAATCAGTTGAATCATTACAGAGGGAATTGGACAGCATCCAGGCTTGGGCAGATATGTGTCAGATGAAATTTAATGTCAGTAAATATAAAGTACCAGTAACGGCGCAGTGCACAATAACATGCAGTGAATACACTTGACTTGAACATTGCTAGTTTTCATCCTCTTTCTCTGTATGTTTAGCATTCGTTTGCTCAGAGGTTGATGCACTTGCTGCTTCCTGAGCAGCTCTTCTTTTCTCCACCCTAGCGGCCCGCTTCTGCTCTTCTTTCGTCTGCATCTTTTCGCATTAAAACTGATTAAGTCAGTTTTTGTGTTGCAATTACTTAGTACGTTTTTCTTTAATTTTTCACTAAACTGGCACTTAAGTCTTCAATCTGCCTCAAGAATGATTTAAGATATGAAGAGGTAGGGGAAGTGACAGCAAAGGTGGTAGGGATGACAAAGGCACCTGTACGCATGCACCACATGACCGCCCTGCTGCTGAGAGTTAATTCTACAATAAAATAAAATAAAAATAAAAAGAAGAATAAAAATCATCACCCTGGAAGCGGACAGTAGAGGTCACGTAGTATATATGTACAAAATTTCAGGTCAATACAGTCAAACGGTTTATGAGCTACAGGTGATTTCAAATCCTGGACAGACAAATGAACAGCCACGGTAGTGTATTATATGTAAAAGATTACATGCAGGAAGTAAAATGGTCAGGTTTGAATACACAATAGGAGGTCTGAATATTGAAAGTACACTATATGGGAAACATTTAGGAGTTGTAGTGGACTTGACACTATCAACTTCCAGACAATGTTCAGAAGCCAGTAAGAAGGCTAACAGAATGTTAGGTTATATATGCACGGTGTACAGAGTACAAGTCCAAGGAGGTTATGCTCAACCATTATAATGCACTGATGAGGCCTCATCTTGAGTACTGCAGAAAGTGTTGGTCTCCAGCCTAAAACACAACATTGCAGAGCTATTTAAAGCGCAGAAAACAGTGACTAGACTGATTCCAGGGCTACAGTGGATGAATTATGAGGAAAGATTAAAAGAGATGAGCCTTTTCAGTTTAAGAAAAAGAAGATTAAGGGGAGACATGATTGAGGTGTTTAAAATTATGATGGGAATTAGTACAGTGGATTGAGACTGTTATTTTAAAATGAGTTCATCAAGAACATGGGGACAATAGGATAAATTTTACAGAGAGAATCATAGACACATGTAATCAACTACCAAGTAGTGTGGTAGACAGTATAACATTAGGGACTTTCAAAACTAGACTTGATGTTATTTTAGAAGAATTAAGTGGATAGGAGCTTTGATGGGCTGAATGGCCTATTCTCATCTAGATTGTTTTAATGTTCTTGTAAAAGATTACCTGTCAGACCGTAATTATTATTTTTTTTTTTTGGCATCGTGCAGAATTCCAGCTTTTATGCTCCTTAGAAGAGGTTATACATCTTTGTGCATTATCCTTGAATTCAAGCTTTTTCTGAGTGGCAGCAGTTCCGTAAATTCCACTGTTGTGAAGTGCTACCCATGCGTGTCAGAGGGTTGCCTTCCAGGCTCAGCTAAGATGTGTAATACTACCACCCTGAAATGAGATGGGACGTTGCCACTAATTATGTCACCTCTTTCTACCACCACAGCATGGAGAAGACACACAGTTAGGACAACTGACTCTGCCCCTTCTGGGCCAAGTCCTATAAAGCCATTCATCTCCGGAAAGAGGTGTGTCACTTTGAGTTGAGCCAGACCAAAGGACGGAACTCCTTGCAGAGACAAGACCTGCTCAACCGAGCAGCAGTATTGAGTTAAAGCTGTTAAAAGAATTAAATGAAACGAACTGGTTGGTGTCTCAGCATTCCTTTTGAACCCAGGTTTTTCTATCATTCGACCACAGGAGCTCATGATGTCCAGTTTTTGTTGAGAGTGGATCTTAGGTGTGCTGGTTCAGTTCTGTGCGTATTTGTGAGGATGTACTTTTTCTGCCATTTCACTACTGTCCTATGATGTGTCCATCTATCCCTGCCAACGAGCTTCAACTTGTGACCACAGTTTCTCAGGTGCAGTTTGGCATATGGTGTCGTTACTTTTCAGATATTCTCTTGACACATGAAGTAATTTTTAAGTTGTTGTGATGATGCAGATGCACTTTAGCCACTTACTCTTTATCTTCTTTGGAAGTCTGTTACAGTAGATTTTTTGAAAAGTGATATCAAAAGTACTACTTGTCTGACCTCTTTTATAATTAGACATGTACTGCAAATTGGCAATTTAAGCTCATTTGACTATGCTGTACAGCTGCATTTGTAATTTATATTTAGTTAACTGAAGCCTGAACTCCTTTCTTGTGTGGTTTTCCTGTTATTTTGTCCATCACTCATATATTGGATTTCTTGATCTTATCTTCCACTTTTTCTTCTCCCTTCTGCTTTTTCCACATTTGTATAGATCCTTATCTGATTTGAAACATCTTTTCATTCTGAGGTTAATCATGGTTGGTTTGAATTAATTTTGAATTCATGTTAGTTTAAAAAACAAAAGTTAAAATTTTGCGCTGGATCAGGCATCATTTGACCAGACAAGTGATAATGTCTTCATTAGAAGTCATTAGCTTTACCATGTGGAATAAACTTACAGATTTTGAAAGTAGAATATGAGAGTTATTGGAATCTCTGTAGGGCGGCACGGTGGCGCAGTGGTAGCGCTGCTGCCTCGCAGTTAGGAGACCCGGGTTCACTTCCCGGGTCCACCCTGCGTGGAGTTTGCATGTTCTCCCCGTGTCTGCGTGGGTTTCCTCCGGGCGCTCCGGTTTCCTCCCACAGTCCAAAGACATGCAGGTTAGGTGGATTGGTGATTCTAAATTGGCCCTAGTGTGTGCTTGGTGTGTGGGTGTGTTTGTGTGTGTCCTGCGGTGGGTTGGCACCCTGCCCAGGATTGGTTCCCTGCCTTGTGCCCTGTGTTGGCTGGGATTGGCTCCAGCAGACCCCCGTGACCCTGTGTTCGGATTCAGCGGGTTGGAAAATGGATGGATGGATGGAATCTCTGTAGTAATGTAAAATTGAAATCTCATCTAAATAATGATAGAGCACATTGCTTGTGTGGTATATGTTTTCTAAGAGCTTTTACCCTAAAACTCTCTTAAAATTTCAGGATGTAGAAAATGTACTTTCCTGCACATTAGAGAAGGACTGGCTTCTCTAATGTATGAAGGTAACCAAATCATTGCTTTTCCATTGAAATCATAAATAAGTGTATCCATTGATGGCATCAAGCAACATCTATGTAGATCAGGAATATGTTAGGACCTTGTGTATTAGCAGTGCTGAAAGGGTTGTTTGCAGTTCAAACATACATACTTTACACACTGAAGAATGCTGAAGACGCATTGAAAACTGATCTAGCAGGCTAAATATATAGTACACAGTGTGACTGGCCATGTACTGTAGCTATTAGAAATGGACTTTGTTTGTAGCAGAAAAAGAATGGCTTGACACTACTTCAGTTAACTCTATTGACACTATTAACACTACATACCCAACTATTAAAGATTAAGTTTACCTGATATTTACTGATATAATTGATTTTACCTGTTACTATTATTATTATTATTAATATTATTATTGTTATATTCCTTTCTCTGTGTTGATAATATTTCTATTGGTGGCACAGACTTTGTTAATACTATTTTGCTGTTGTAAATTAATTATTGTGTACTGTTCTTTTCTCTTTCATACCTAGGAAGAAACTATTTTGTATATCTTAAAAATACTAAACATATTGGACACACTATATTACTGTATATCTTTGTTTCTCAATAGGGAAGTACTGTTATCACTACTAATACTCTCACTCTACAGTGTCCTCTGTTCATTTATTTATATTAATTTTCTTCCATTTTTCTAATTTATTTATATATATTTTTTAAAGGTGGTAAGAAACATAATCTTAATTAGAACTGTAATTGTTAGCAATACTATAGTTAATAATTTGGCTGATATTATGATCTAAAGTACATGGTTCCAGTATTAATTGTAGTACTTTTCAATACTAATATTTAAGTATTTTTATAACATGAATTGATCATTGATGGCAATAGTGTGAGTAATATTGAACTGTTATCAGATTTTAGCATTTTAACTTTACCAGGTCTATTTTTCCATAATTGTGTTTTAGCCAGGATTCCATCCCTGGCTGGGGTTCAGATTCATGTTTTAGGTCTGTTTTGTTCATTTTTTATTTTTTGTTGTTGTTACTTTTGTTGATTCTTTGCATTATTGTTTGGTTTTGATTGTGTCTATGTATGTCCCGTGTGTTTGAGGGTGATTCCACCTGCCAATCCCCACCTTTAAATCCGTAGGGTCTCTCATAGTTCCTGGCAGTTCATTTCAAATGCATTAGGGAGTGGAGAGTTTACTTGTGCTTCTATTGGGCTTATTGTGATTACCTGGATTTTTGAACTTTTGCTCTGTCTTTTGACCATTCTTTGAGATCTGTATCGAGACCTTGTTTGCCGTGGATTGCCTTGTTGTTTTAGGCAGTGCCACTTTTGCCTTTGCCCTCCATGAAGCTTCATTTTGATTGGAAGACCTTTTGCAAAGAAAAAAAAATCTTTTTATTTTTAGAAGACTTTGTGTTTGACCATTTATCTAGCCAGGTTTTGGCCATATGTTCCTCTCTACTGAGCATTTTTGGAAGAACTTTTGAGACACAAGTTCACAACAATAATATTAACTACTGCGCTTCGTTAGGTTTTTATACTGGCTGTTGCTGATATTATTAGCAGTATTTTTATTATTATAGGATTATAGGGGTCATCATTGTTGCATGTACAGAGACATAAAATTCTTACTTGCATGGCCTAATCAACTCTTCATCTCCGTGATTATGACTTCCGCCTGTGTTTTTTACCTGAAAAATCTTGTAACATATTTGTCACAGAAATATAATAGTACTGCTGATTTTAAGAAATATTATAGGTAATAATCTAGCTGATGTTATTAATAACATTATCAAAATATATTTACTAAAAACCATGATTATGTTTAAGTGCTATTATATTCATGAACAACTAAGAGTATTTACAGTTTTATTAATATAGGATGGCATCATTTATTCTTTTAATCTGTGCAATGTGTTTTTTATCAGGAGATAATAACTTCCCTATTGCTTTTCATTATCACATTGCCTAGGGAGATGTTTTTTTTCTGATGTCTCCTGCTGTGTAGTCTGTTTGAGAACTGACATATCACAAGTGTTGGATTTTATCCTCGTTTGATGAGGTAAGACATCTGAGAGGGTAAGAGTATTCTCAACTTTCTTTCTTAGGGCTTCTGCATACTTCAGAGGACATGAAGTACACATGCCTCCATGTAAACGCAGTGCATTTGGTTGTCCTTTATACTTAAGTAGCTGCTGCATGGTTAGACATGCTTGTTTCCACAGAAGCATCTCTGTGTGTTATTTGCAGCACACCTGCAGTCAACGTAGACATTATGGTGCAAGTTTGGACAACTGTGATCATTCACGCTGACATTAAAATTATATCATTCTGTTTTAGTTCAGTAGTGTGGATCCACTTAAGCATAAAACAGGAATTGGCCCTGATTCACATAATTATTTTGAGATATAACTGATTGCAGCATTGGCATCAAACCTTTCACTATTTACATTCTAGATGAACAACATTACAAAGTTCCTGAGGTAAAACAAAAAAAAATACAAAGGAATATTTGTTACTAAAAATGATATAGAATTAAAAAACAAAAGTATAACTGTGATCATTTATTAAAGTTTATTAGTTGGCATGTCAAGGGTCTCAAAACATGAATTGAAAGGAAAAAAATTCTACCACATCATAGTTCACTCAAGTGAGATATAGACTTCTTACAGAAGACTCACGTGAATATTAAGGACCAACCCAGGTTGATTAGTGAACGCCTTGTACAGGGATTTTATTCTATTAATGGCAGGAAAACTAACTAAATAAATAAAACTAAAAATAGATTGCAATTTTGGAAGGCTACAGAATTTGTTAATCAAATCAAAATTGATTCTCACTCAGTGAAGAGCTCTATAAAATGGATTAGGATTACAAACAGAATTTAGTTTATTAAACAAAAGAAAAATGGACCAAATTTTACTGAAATAAGTCATTGTTGTTTTTAAAATGGAGAAGGGCTATTAAGATGCTAGCCCAACAAATGCATAAGAAGTACATTTGGAAAACTATTGCAGAAATCAACAATGAAGTCAGCACAAATATTTTTTAAATGAAATACTAGTGTCATAGTTCATGGAATCCCTCTTTTAATATATCGTTGCAGTTATGTTTTTTTTTCTATTCCTTTTTTCTTGAGCCATGTAATTACTGTTGCTCCTCCATACTTTAACATTTAAGGTGTTATCCTGTCTGCACCAGCTGATTTGTTGTTTTTTATTTTTATCAGGGCATTTGTTATTTCTTCTTCTGTTGCTCCTCCATGCTCTTCTGTTTCATCTTCATTCATCTCCCTCTCTCCATTTGTTAGAGAATAAATGACAACAAGAGAAAGCAGCATACAGACAAGGAAGACAAATATATGCAAGAGCATATTTTCATCACAAGAACAATAATTGGGAAAAGATTAGATAAAAATAAAGTAGCATACATGGTGTTTCTTGATTTAAAAGCAGCATTTGATGCAGTACTGAAAAGATATAGATTGGAAGCATTAGACAATGGAAGAGGAATGCAATGGAAGTGCCACAAAATTTTTAAAAATATAATTAAATGTACTAATCAAAAATGTGTAATAATAGTACAATTAAATGGGCAAACAGGGAGATAGCCTTAGTCCTTTACTATTTGTGATATATATGGATTATATCTCTCTATTATAATAAAAAAAAATCTTGGGACGCGACAAGACTTTTTAGCCTGGGACGAGATGTGACTTTGACAGAGAGATACTTTCAAGTCCCGCAAGACGAGACTTTGTGCTAAGAGGTGTAACCTTGCCCGGGGCCGGAAATAAAAGACAAAGAGTAGAAGACAAAGTAGAATGTTGTAAAGAATTCAAAAACATTGGCGCGATAGACATGCAGAGCAGGTCAGAGATAATGAAAGTACTAAAATTCGAAAGTCTCAAAAAAATGATAGTAAAGATCGCATTAGCACAAGCAAACGGAAATTATTATTCTGTGAAATAACGGAACAGCAAAAAGAGATTGAAAATATTGTTCAGATTTAAACTTTTAGTCAGAGACTTGTAGATCGTCAAATTTGTTTTGCCATCAGGGAAAAGTAGTGTTTCTTCCCAATGAAGAAGCGTATCCACAAGAATTAAAAGATTTGTTGTTTGGTAAAAGTGAAATCCACATATGCACAGCAGCAGAGACGTGAAGTGGCTGGCACGTAGCACAGGCCTGGGGGGTTAGCGAGTGAAGCAAGCAGGGGGCAAAGCCCCCTAGTAATCAACATGGATAAGAAGGAAATTAGAAATACAGCCTTTTGATACTGAAAATGAAATCAAGTATTGACCCAGGATCTCATATATATAGACACTATAATGCTCGTTGCAATAAGTGAGCAACAATTACAAAGGAAATTAATAACATGGAGGAGCAAGCTAGAAGTGAAAGGTATGATAATAAATGTAAAGAAAAGTAAAATAATAAGGGTAGAAAAAGAAGAGAAATGGCAAATGTGGGTACAGATAGATGGAAAACAACTATAAAAAAGTGTCAATGTTTGAGAACCTGGGGGTAATCATAAGTGAAGATGAAGAGATAGATGAAGAAATCAGAAGCAGAATAAACAAGGCAAAAAATATATACTACAGGGAGATTCATTTGAAAGAGGCCCGAATATTCTGTAATAACTTTCGCTAGGATGAAGTAATCTGAACGAAACAATGTGCAGTGTGCCCCTCAGTATATGGAGCTTCGAACAAGCCAGGATGCCCCTGCGTTGGAGAGATGAGGTAGGCGCTGGACAGGCTTTGCGACATTTAATCTCCGATTGCAACTTCTGGGTGCATACCACCCATACCCCTTCACTCAGTCACTCGACTTCTCATCAGGATGGTGGTGTACAGTATTGAGCAACACGTCTTTGGTGTCACCAATTCGTTTTAAGCCATGTCAGAATCAACTGGATGATCGTGAGTTAACAAAAGGTTACTTCCAGCAAAATGGAGCTACATGTCACACATCAGCAAGGAGCATGGCAGAAATTGAGTCCTTCTTTGGCAACAGGGTAATTTCAAAGGGGCTTTGGCCTCCACAGTCACCAGTCAGACACCACCAGACTTCTTCCTTTGGGTTATGCTCAAAGGAAAGTTTATCGGAACAGGCCTTGCACTGTGGAAGATTTGAAGGAAAACATCCAATGTGAAATTGCTGCTATTCCCCCCGAGACGCTTGCCAATATGTTCAGGAACATGGAGCACGGTGTCAAAATGTGTCTTGGAGAAAACAGAAACCACTTCCAGCATCGCATGTAATGCAATTGATTACACATACATCAAGGTATATAGCGTATTTTTTTGGTTCAGATTGCTTCATCCTAACGGGAATTACAACAGAATATTCAGGGCCTCTTTCGCGTGAATCTCCATGTACCAAATTAACAACACCTTAATAGGAAAGAAAGAATTACGCATAAAGATGAAGACGCAAAACCATATTTATATCAACAATATTATATGCAGAAGAGCTTAGATAATACTGGATAAACAAAGATCTAAAATAACAGCTGTTGAAATGAAGTATTTAAGATGAGTGATAGATAATGCAAAAAGAGAAAGGATAAAAAAAAAAATTAAAGAATCCACGAGGAACTGGAAATGCAACCTCTTGTTGAAACTATAGAAATAAAACAGCTACAGTGGTAATGACATATAGTAAGGATGAGTGAAACAAAGTGTCCCAATGAAATTAAGTATGAAGGAAGAAGATCTAGTGGAAGACTTAGAAGAGTATGGTGCAAAAACATCAAAGAAGCAGTCTGAAAGAGAGGGATGACCACTGAACAAGTGAAGACCCTGACAAAACATGGGGTCTTGTGCTAATTATTATATTGTTTCCTAACACCATAAGGTATAATGGGAGAAGATAAAGTAAGTAAATAAGACGAATATCACAGCTGCAGACATCATGTATTCAGTAGATGAACTGGATAATCCTTTAATTGTCTACAAGATCTTGGATACTGTTAAATCTCCACAAAGTGGAAAAGCTACAAGCTCTAATTGATATTCAGCAGAATTTTATTCTCTAATATTTGATGTCTAAAGTATGTTAATAGAAACCAGAGGGGGTAAGCTCCTACTTAAAATAAAAAATTAGACGTTGTTTCTTTTTTTCCCTAACAAAGTTAAAAAACATTAGAATGCACACCTTATGAACCACTATCCCTAATACACACTGATGTTAGGATTCTGTAGAACATTCTTGCAAATGGAATAGAAATAATTCTTCCTCATATTATTTTGTACAATTCAACTGGATTTATTAAACAACAACAACTGCTCTCAAATGTGTGGTGCATGTTTAAATAAATAATAAAGTTTGATGTAGAAAAAAATTATTTGATAAACCAAGTGGAGTTATTTTATTGACAAAGTATGTTATACTAGTCAACCCCTAGTATTAATAATGCAGGCTGACTCTACAGTAATATATTGTAGAGATGTCAACTAATTCAAATGATTTACTGGGGTTGTGGAAGTAGACCTGAAATAGTGGAGGTGTTTTTAATGGCAAATTATCACTTTCCAGAATTTATTGTTTGTGTTATGAGTATTGCTAACAACTGACTGAACTCATTACTGGAAGCAGCCAAGTTGATTTAATGCAAACGTTCACTTCAGCGCATGCACATGTATAATGCATTTGTTTGTATGGAGCGCAATCTACATATATGTTGAGGCGTGATGGGAAGATATAATTTGAATAATGTACACCAAGCAGTACTAAGACAAAACATAGAATGCATGTAGCATCTGATTGATATGGAAATACCGGACATACTTACCAACCCAGTATGAAAGAATAGATTTTTCCTTATTTTTCATTTAACAGGCAAAATCTGAGATTGCCTCATTTAGCACCGTCTTGAGATCCCAACTGATGTACTGTATGTAGTATCTGATTGACAGGGAGCTACTAAACAAACTTAATCTACCCAGTCAAACTGACATGTAAAAAAATAGTTGGGACCCAATATATGTGCATAATGCAAACTATTATATTCAGGTTCAGTTCATGAAAGTATTATAAATGTTGTGGCGGACAGCTGGTGCCCTTACCCGGCCTAGATACCTATTTTATGGAAGGACTGGGGGAGAAAGTGTGCTCAGGGCATATTCTCCTCTAGATCTCTAGATGGCAGCCCTCCAGGTTGCAGCAGTGACTTGGATTCCCACAGGGCATCGTGGAACTTGGAGTTTGATGGCTCAGCTTTCTTGGGTTTCAGGGGTGCCACCAGGGTGTGCTGCAGACACTGCGGATCAAGTGCTTTCAGATCACATGTATGAGCCATCAGAAGTACTCCTGGATGCAGTATTAAAGGAGCCAGCTGCCACTGCTCCAAGAGCCAAAGTCAGGAGGAAGGAGGAAGTGGAGAGAAAGAGACAAAAAAAACAAGTATTGTGTGCTTTATTGTTGTGTGTTTGTGTGAGAAACGCTTATGGGAAGAGTTTCCCATGTTATAAAGCCTGTGTGTTCTGCTGAACTTGTGCCTGTGTCCGTCTGTGTTGGTTTTGTGCAGCTGGAGTCCACCTACAGGCCATGAAAATATTAAAAAAATGTACATTTCTTTCTTTTATACTATGTCACCAGACTCTGCAGTCTATTGCCTTCGATTTTATTTGTAAGAGAAGCACTTGAACAAAAAATATATATTTATGTAGATGACATAGTACTTTATATCACCAACCCACAATCATTGAATCAGAGGAGTCCTTTAGAATTTAAAGGTTCAATATTAGTTTGAATAAGGGCATATCATTTTTTTTGTAACTTTACTCTAAAGGATAGCCTGGAGCCACCATAGCTCAGAATTTGATTGAAGCTCATCCTCAGGTACAATAAGATATTTTTTTATGTCAGTATTACAGCTTTACAAAGTTACTTTTATATTCTTAATGATTTTATTTTCACATTTCACTGACACCTTCTGTCTAAAATAAGAGGTACAGATGAAATACAGACATAACAAAGCAAATTTTATATATATTGATTTTGCTTGAATAAAATGTTATGCTATTTTAACTTATTTAGAATGCAAAGAGGAAAGGTATAAAAAAAACACCTCTTCAGAGATCAAAATTAATGGGGGCATAGCGTTATTTTTCAGTTTTAGTCCTAGGTTGCAAATTTATCTGTTATAAGACTAAGAATGGAATCAGAAAGATATATTAAAGTGTACTGGCCTGGTTAGCCATATACAGGAAATCCTACAATAATTCCTGCATGTGCAACAGTTTCTGCCAGCTAAGTAGAAATACAGTGGTTCATCACTCCCTCAGAAGGCTGTGGTAACATAACATTCTCAGGTCCACTTAATCCAATTCAGGTTGGCATGAGGTCCAAAACCTATCATGGCAGCATTGGACTCAAGGCAGGAATAGACACTGGGCAGAACATCATCACAGACCTGACTCATGCACAAACCAATACTCAGATTGGGCCAGTTTACAGTCATCAGTGAACCTAACATACATGTCTTTATGGAGCATGCAAACTCCATGCAGATGATAACCAGGGGCCTCATGTATAAACGGTGCGTACGCACAGAAATGTTGCATAAGAACGTTTCCACATTCAGATCCCGATGTATAAAACCTACACTTGGCGTAAAGCCACACACTTTTCCATGGTACCTCATACCCTGTCATATGCAAGTTCTCCACTCGGTTTTGCAGACTGGTGGCACCCAGGGTGTGGTTACCCTTTCTTAGATCCACATCCACGACGGCGGCTTTATCAAATACACTGAAATTAACCGCAAATCGTTCATAAATTTAATTCATCTGATTGTAATTAAGCTGTAACAATATAATGGTCCACAGAATGGTCAAACTATTCTAAATACAATAACTGCTTTAGCGTTGTTACTCTCACTACACTTTCTTCTTCTTCTGACAGCTGCTCCCGTTAGAGGTTGTCACAGCGGATCATCTTTTTCCATATTACTCTCACTGCACCACTCGGAGTATTTATATCACTGTATCTGAGTGTGAATCACAGATCTACAGCGATTGGAAAGAGAATTATCGGTATACAGCATCAAGCACACACTGCCTCAGCCATTCACTATTTGAACTGCTCTCATCCGACCAACGCTTCACAGCCTTTCCTGTTCTTACCTCGCGGTTCACAAACAGTTTCATCCCAATAACTATACACGCACTCAATCAGTCCATCAAGTGCTCCTTGTAGAACTGTTTGCACTTGCAAATTACCATGAGGTAATTGTACTTATGATACAGTTATAATATTGCACAACCTGAGCCACTTTATAAAGCACGTATTTACATATGATGACGATATCATTTTTAAGATGAAATGCAGCAAAATATGTTGATTATATTATACAGATAAAACTTTAACTACACGGTGCCGCAGCAAAAGCAAGCTTGAGCTTCAGTCACGGTTTGTTCCTGCCTCGCGCTGTATTCATGCTGTGGCTGGCATGACACTGGAAGGATAGATGGATAGAATGATTAAACATTACGAAGATATTTCGATGTTCCTTAAAAGTTTTGAAGAATCGGTGTTCTAAGCTTACAGATGGCTTAACTATTCTATTACAGAGCTGATTGTGTGGCGATTGGGTATTTGGAGAAAGAAAAGTAAGGACAGGAATTGGGGGTTAGTACATTTGAAAAAGACAGTACTTCTGTAAAAAAGCATTTCATCGAAGGTCGCGCATGGCGCAGCAAGCATCTTGCTGTAAGACATGAACAATCACTGCGCCACCGTGTTCCCATGTTTAATAACATGCTTTAACTCATATCATGAAAATGATATCACGTATACTTCTCAGTATTTTAATTATTCATAGAGCTGTAATATTACGAACGTAATGGATTTCTGTGTTCTCTCGGAGGAAGAGCACGTAGTGATTCAGGCACATAGAGCACATATAAGATCAAATACACAACAAAGCATTTAACGTTTTACTTTAGTTACAATGGGATTTGAGAAACTAGTAAATTAAATGATTTTAAGATGAAGTTTATGATGTTCTACTTTAATGACAAAATAAACTATGTGATTAAAGTGGAAATTTCGAGATTAAAGTTGACATTTCGTGCTTTTTTCACACTGTGTGCCTTTTTTTTCATCTGTACCCTAATAAGCTTTCATATGACACTCAGACGGTGGGCTACGAGTTGCCTTTTCACACCGACTTTGATATGTGACAACTTTTTTATTTCGGGCACTGTGCGACTTTGTGAACTTGAGCTTTGGAGTTTCTCCGACACGCTATGTCACTCGGTCAACTTCCTTTTGTTGCTTATATAACTGTTTAAACCAACAAATAGTACGTTTTTCTTTGCCTCCATTTGGTATTCGCTGAAATTCTTCTATTTTTCCTCATACTTTTGCCATTGCCTTTTCACAGAATGCTGAGCTTAAGGGCATATTATATATATATATATATATATATATATATATATATATATATTGTGAGACTTTCCCGGACACCACCAGTTGGAGACCACATCTTTATAAAAAGCACACGTTTATTAAACATTAAATAAACACAGTTCCTCACTCCACACAAAGCAATAATCACCCTTAATCAAGTCTTCTCAATGTCTTTGGCCGCCTCTACTCTCCTCCTGGGAGCTTCGTCCTACTCCCTCTCCCGACTCTGGCTCACTGACTGCAAGTAGGCGGCCCCTTTTATTCCCGCCCGGATGTGCTCCAGGTGGCTGATGATGTCCATCCGACAGCACTTCCTGGTGTGGCGGAAGTGCTGCCCTTTGAACTGGAAGCACTCCGGGCGTCCCTGGCCGATCCCTCCGCCATCTTGCCAAGTGTGGCGGAAGTAATCACATCCGGGTCTCCTGAGGCTTAAAGCGCCCCCTGGCGGTGGCCACGGTTCCCAATAAGTCAAATCATCTTTGTCCCTTTCCCGTGGTCCTCTTTTTATCCAGGACGGCTACCCCCTTGTGCCCCGGAAGCTATTCATGTCTCTTTCCGGTCCCTCCAGGCATCCCGGCCAGGTAATGACCTCAGTCATCTGTGACAATATATATATTATATATTGATTTGCATATTCAAAGAGGGGTAATTCTGGGAGGAGTTGGGGCGGGACAGCAGGCGCGTGCACGTGCGTTTATTTCCACGCTGAGCGGGATATATGTAGCAGAAGAATGCGGAAGTTAGTGAACGCACAGATTCATGCATCTGGATTTTTCTGTGCGTAAGCATATTTCAGCTTTTGTGCTTACGTCATGTTGTAGTGCGAATTCTACGCACGACGTTATGCATGAGGCCCCAGGAGAGGGATGTGAGCCTATGGTGTAGGCTTTATGAAACGTTCGCAATCAATATTTTTCCACCATTCCCTCCATCTTAAAAAGTAAGATGTCCTAAATCAGCTTCTTTATAAAGACTGAAAACATCCATCTAGTTTCAAGTAGGCTTATTTTAAGTTATAATTTGTTTTCAATTTAGCATGCTAAATTAATAAAACCCCTTTTAAGTAACTTAATTTATGAAACAAAGTTTTTCAGAATTACTTTATTTAAAATTTGTATATATTTCAGGTTTAAACATAATATGTTTCACATATGTTGGGGCATAATATATATACAAAAACTAAGCCTGTTAATTTTAGCAAGGCATAATTTGAGCAAAATGTGGCAAGTTCTTAAAGAAACAACAACAACATTTATTTATGTAGCACATTTTCATACAAATGATGTGTCTCAAGGTGCTTTACAAATGAAGAAAGAGAAAAAAGACAAAATATAAAAAATAAAATTAGGCAATACTAATTAAACATAGAATAAAAGTAAGGTCCGATGGCCAGGGAGGACAGAAAAAAAACAAAAAAAACTCCAGATGGCTGAAGTAAAAAATAAAATCTGCAGGGGTTTCAGGCCATGAGACCGGCCAGCCCCCTCTAGGCATTCTACCTAATAAATGACCTCAATCAGTCCTCATGGTATTCAGGGTTCACATGGAAGAAGCTGATGATGACGGTCATGTGGACTTCTGGCCTTTAATCCATCAATGTAGGGACATCACGGTGCTTTGATTAGGTGGTGGTGGTGCAGATCCCCACCATAGAAAACCGGAAAAAGAACAGCACAGAAAGTAGGGGTTAGTACGGATTGTGGAGCCACCAAGAATGATATTGATAATTAATTGAATATACAGAGCATCAGGATTAAACTAAAATGAAGCTATGAGAAAGCCATGTTAAAGTAATGTGTTTTTAGCAGTTTTTTTAAAGTGCTCCACCGAATTTCTATCGGTAAGCTATTCCAGATTTTAGGTGCATAACAGCAGAAGGCTGCTTCACCACTGCTTTTAAGTTTAGCTCCTGTAATTATAACAGACACTCATTTGAAGGTCTAAGGTTACAATTTGGAGTGTAAGACCTGTAGACCTTCTTAAATATAGGATGGAGTGAGATTATTTAAGGCTGTGTAAACCATAAGCAGTATTTTAAAGTCCATTCTAAATGGCACAGGTAACCAATATAGTGACATCAAAACTGAAGAGGTGTGCTCGGATTTTCTATTTTTAGTTAAGATTCTAGTAGCTGCATTCTGCATTAGTTGCAATCAATTGATGTCTTTTTTGAGTAGTCCTGAAAGGACTGCGTTACAGTAGTTTAGCCAACTGAAAACAAAAGTGTGAACTAATTTTTCAGCATCTTGCAATGTTATAAGAGGTCTAACTTTTGCTATATTTCTCTTTATAATAAAAAAAATCCTGGAGGGAGACTAGGGAGACGAGACGTGATCTTCTCAGAAGACAATTTGACGTCCCATGAGAGACACTTTAACATCCCGCGAGACAAGGTAATGAGACAACATTTAAAACAAGTTCACAGACATCTAACCAAGCAGTTGTTGGAATGGTTTTGGCAGACAGACATCATGTGCGCCCAGCTCTTAAAACAACGACAAGCAGCGAGCAGAACACACAGCTTACCAGCAGCAGCAGCAGCAGCAGGAAGCCCCTTTCACAATGTGAGTGGCAGAGACGCAAAGTGGAAAAAGGACAGCTGCTGTACAGGCTTTTAAATGATCGATGTGCAGCGCAACAAAAAGAACACGCAGCTCGCAAGCAGCAGCAGCAGAAAGACAGCAGATGATCCGATGGCATCTCCTTAGCGTGCGTTCAGCCACCCTTCCCTTCACAACACGACCAGCGTTATACGTCCTGCGAGAAAGATTTAACCATGCCCGGGGCTGGAAATAAAGGACAAGTATTGTTTTTACAAAAGTTTTAAAGTAAAAGTGAAATAATGCATATGTAACAGTTCCCATGAAAATAACAATCTCTTTAAATTGTATATACGGTAAACCAAACTTGGGGTTTGGCAAGCGAAGTGAGCAGGTGGCAGAGCCCCCTAGTATTAAGTGAAAAAATGCTGTCCTAGTAATCAGATTAATATGTGATTTAAAAATATGGTCAGAATCAATAATTACCCCTAAATTCTTTACCTCCATCTTGACTTTTAATCCTAATTGATGAAGTTTATTTCTAATACCCTCATTATATCCATTTTTGTCAATCACTGAAATTTCTGTTTTCTCCTTCTTTAGTTTGAGAAAATTACTACTCATCCGTTCAGAAACACAAGTAAGACATTGTGTCAGTGAATCAAGAGAGTTGGGGTCATCAGGTGCTATTGATAAATACAGTTGTGTGTCATCAGCATAGCTGTGGTAGCTCATGTTATGCCTTGAGATAATCTGACCTAATGGAAGCATGTAAATCGAAAAGAGCAGCGGACCCAGGATAGAGCGTTGTGGAACACCATATAGAATATCATGTGTCTTTGAAAAATAATTACCACAACTAACAAAGAATTTGTCTACCTGCCAGGTAAGACTCAAACCAATTTAAGACACTGCCAGAGAGGCCCTCCTATTGACTAAGGCAATTTCTAAGAATATTGTGATCAATGGTATTAAATGCGGCACTCAGATCTAAGAGGATGAGAACAGATAAACGGCCTCTGTCTGCAATTACCCACAAGTCATTTACTACTTTAACGAGTGCAGTTTCTGTACTGTGATTTGTTCTAAAACCTGAATGAAACTTATCAAGAATAGCATGTTTATTGAGGTGATCATTTAACTCAATGGTTCGCAAACTGTGGGGCGGGCTCCCCTAGGGGGGCGCAAAGATGTGGAAAAAAGAAAACAAGAATTGAAAATATGAAAAATACATCTATTGAAACCAAAACAATTTAACTTAAACTACATTCTGATACTAGAAAAATAAATATAGAGTTAGATAAATGTCAATAAAAGTTAAGTAGGTATAATAAAATATGCATCTATGATATGTCATTAATTAAAAAAGAACAAATTGGTATTAGTGGGCTCCTTTCAAAAAAACGTTAGGGGGGGCGCGATTAAAATTGTTATGAAAACTTGGGTCGCAAATACTTAAAGGTTGAGAAACGCTGATTTAACTGAATAATGACTGCCTTTTCTAGGATTTTACTTAAGAAAGGCAGGTTAGAAATATGTCTAAAATTTTCAGAAGCAGAGGAGTTGAGATTATTTTTCTTGAGTAGGGGTTTAACTGCAGCACTCTTAAGACAGTCTGGGAAGACCCCCGTATCTAATGACGAGTTTACTATGTCAAGAATACTATCAATTAGCATGCCGGATACTTCTT